>NW_016823439.1:475144-489168 GCF_001698545.2 Rhinopithecus bieti | reverse complement strand
CCCAGGCTGGAGTGCAGTGGCCAGATCTCAGCTCACTGCAAACTCCGCCTCCCGGGTTTACGCCATTCTCCTGCCTCAGCCTCCCGAGTAGCTGGGACTACAGGCGCCCGCCACCTCGCCCGGCTAGTTTTTTGTATTTTTTTAGTAGAGACGGGGTTTCACCGTGTTAGCCAGGATGGTCTCGATCTCCTGACCTCGTGATCCGCCCGCCTCGGCCTCCCAAAGTGCTGGGATTACAGGCTTGAGCCACCGCGCCTGGCCTGTATTGTGGTATATTAAAGAGCATGTGCTTTGGAGTTTAATTACTGACTCTGTCACTTCCAGCTTTGTTACTTTTGGCAAATTACTTAATATCACTGAGCTTTAGTTTACTTGTTTTGTAAAGGCAATATATGTAAAGCATTTACTACTGTGCCTGAAACAGGGTAGGTGCTCAACATACATCATCCTCTGTTTAATCCACAGTTATGCTATTAATAACTGATTCTCACTTATACTGGAGAGTCTCTACAAAAAAGCAGACTCAACCTATTATTAAGACTGCATCTGTAAGTAACTTTGCTAATACCAAGAGTTCAGTCTTTTCACAGTGTCCTGACTATAAAGGGAAAGTTTTGAAAAGCTTCAGTTAAAATAATAGCAGCTAACACTTATTGATTGCTTACTGTGTACTAGTACTCTTCCAAGTTCTTTATGGATATTAGCTCATTTGTTCCTCATAACAACCATATTTGGTAGGTCCCATTATTCTGTTGTTATCTCTATTTTAATAGGATGCAGAAACTGAGGCACACAGAGATTAACCTTGCTCAAATTTACACTGGGCTGTAAAGCCAGGCTGGTGGAGCTGGTCTCCAAAACCAGGCAGTCTGGCTCAATGATCTGCATTCCTAACCACTTGCCTAAATGATTAAAACATTTTTGTATACATTTCTACTGGATGCATTGTTTAATGGTGGAACACTTGGAGAATATTTCGTACTTATTTTACTCTTTTAAAACACTCCACCTTCCAAATAGTGGTTACTGTTGAAATGATTGAAATACTTATTTTGGAATTTCAATATATTCCTCTATTTTCAATAAAATGAAAGTACTTTCAATGAAAATATATGTTTGGTTAGAAAGATAACAAAATGCTTAGGTGTTAAATCATTTACAAAAGTAGACATTAGACATGACCCTTTTAAAGACCTTTAAAATTATTTTGTTACTGTGTTGTTTTCAATAAATAACACCACCTAATTGGACTAAGTATTTTGTTAGACATACAAAGAAAGTTCTTCAAATTTGGGTTTCTTTCCAGGTTGAAAGAGGGGAGCTCCTTGAATGCTATAGAAGTGTATTGTGGTTGATGGCTTTTCTGTGTTTGAATTTGTTCCAGCTGTGCTACAGTGCTGTTCTCCTACCCACATGGATGCTCTAAGTAGTTGTGTCACTCCCACTGCCTCTTCCTATGCACACTGCAACTACTTCCAGGTAGGAGTCTTGCAACCGTGGCCATGCTCTGCACTTCATGTGCGATTTTATCGACCTTGCAAAATTTCAAAGTGTAATTTTATATTAATGAGTAACCAGAAGTAAGCTGTGGATTAATGGGCTTTGTTTTCTCAGTTCTTGAAAAAAAAGAGAGAGAGAATTGATATAAATAATATCTCAGAATTCTTCTAGGCCAGAACTGTTCAATATAGTAGCTACTAGCCACATGTGGCTATTTAAGCTAATTAAAATTACATGGAAGTTAAAAATTCCTCAGTTATACTAGCCACATTTCAGTACTCAATAGTTTCATATGGTTATTTAAATTAAAATTAAATAGATTTAAAAATTATTCCATACTTCAAGTAGACACATTTTGAGTGCTCAGTAGTTTCATATGGCTTATGGCTACTGAATTATACAGCACAGATCTAGAACATTCCCATTATTACTGCAAGTTGTTTTAAACAGTGCTGTTCTGGATTTTTCCAAGGTAAAATGAATACCAGATAAACTATACAAGTACATAAGTCATCAAATGACAGATTCTTCCAAGTTAATACAGATAATTAGACTTTTCTTTTAAGGAGAAAGGAGAAAATGTCAAAATGAGAAATTTAAATGGTGGCCCCCTTTATCCATAGCCCATATGTTGTAAACACCATAGTGGTTCAGCATCCCTTATTCAAAATGCCTGTGACCAGAAGTGTTTCAGATTTTGGATTTTTTCAGATTTTGGAATATTTGCAAAAACGTAATGAGATATCTTAGGGACATGACCTGAGTCACATAGTTTAAAGGTAATTTCATACAATATTTTTTGTAACTTTGTTCATGAAACAAAGTTTGCGTTAAGTGCTTTTGTGCTGGAATTTTCTACTTGTGGTGTCATGCCAGCACTCAAAAAGTTTCAGGTTTTGGAGTATTTGGGATTTTGGAATTTTGGATTAAGGATGCTCAACTTTTACTTCAAATATCTTCTCATTATTTCTTAGGAGACACTTGCTTGGAGTTAAATGTTTTATATAGCTATTTTAAGGATACTTTTAAATTCCATGCTTTGTATTTTTATGCTATAACTGCTAAAGATTGGAATTGCGTGTTTGCCTTGGATAAGCATCTAGCCAAGATAGTTTCAGTTCTTAAGAGAATATCTTACTAGTGGCATTAGGGTACTCAAAAGAACATTCCTTTTTTTTTTTTTTTTTGGAGAAAATCTACATAGGAAGTCAAATTATAATCAGGTTGTTGTTTGAAGAGTATAGGATGAGGTCAAGGGGACTTAGCTGGCCCTTTTTCATGGCTGATATGATCAAGCATGATATCCCAGTCCATTCATCTTCACTGGAGGGACACACCTAATCCCACAGTTAGATGCTCTTGTTTGTGGGTCCAGGCACTCTCTTCTGTGGATCATACTGGAGATACTTTGACAGTGTTTATATCTTGATTATGTTGTGTGCTAAATGAAACATTTTAATAAAGACTTTTTCTTGTTATAGAGACAATATATGTCCATGTGTGGTGGGTCATGCCTTATAATCCCAGCTCTTTGGGAGGCCATGGTGGGAGGATTGTTTGAGGCCAGGAAATTGAGATGAGCCTGGGTAACATAGTGAGACCTTATCTCTAAAAAAAAAAAAAGAAAGAAAGAAAGAAAGAAAAAGGAGGGAGGGAGGGAGAGAGAGAGGGTGGGTTAGTTGGGTGTAGTGGCGTGTGTACCTTTCATCCTAGCTTGGGAGGCTGAGGTGGGAGGATCAAGCGATCCTCCCACCTTGAGGAGTTTGAAGAGTTTGAGGCTATAGTGAGCTATGATTGTGCCACTGTATTCCAGCCAGTGCAACACAGTGAGACCCTGTCTCCAAAAAAAAAAAAAAAAATCTGCCAGGCGCAGTGGCTCATGCCTGTACTCCCAGCACCACTTTGGGAGGCTGAGGTGGGTGGATCACTTGAGATCAGGAGTTCAAGACCAGCCTAGCCAACATGGCGAAATCCTGTCTCTACTAAAAATACAAAAATTAGCTGGGCGTGGTGGTGGGCACTTGTAATCCCAGCTACTCAGGAGGCTGAGGCAGGAGAATCGCCTGAATCTGGGAGGTAGAGGTTGCAGTGAGCCAAGATTGTGCCATTGCACTCCAGCCTGAGTGACAAAAGCGAAACTCTGTCTCAAAAACAAAACAAAAAATTTTAAAAAGAAGACAATACATGTTCATCATAGGAAAATAGAGATAAGCACACATAAAATTTTGAAATAGAAAAATGGGAAGGTGTTTCAGATTCCAACCCGAAAATAAATGCAATTAGTTTAGTTGGGCTGTAGGTATGGGTGAGAGTGTGTGTGCACGGTCAGTACATTGTAATGTTTAAGAGAAAGAGTTCTTGAGTATGGCAAACCTAGGCTTGAAACCTGGCTCTGTCAGTTATTTCATTGTAACTTTGGGTAAATTAGGAAGTTTCTGGACCTCAGTTTTGTCATTTGAAATGGAGATTATCACATTTCACCAGGCTCTTTTGAAGGTTGGATGAAATCTATATAAAGCACTTTGCATGTGCTTGGCACATAGTAATAACTCAATAAATGGTGCTATTGGCTATAGTCACTTAGTGCTTATACCATTTGAATTTACATTATTTGGCATTAGTGGCCTTCCGAAAATCATTGACAATCTTTGTTAATGAGTGTGTTTAGCAACGTCAACTCACTGCATACTTTCTTTAATCATAGCTCTTCTATATTTTAAGTTTATAATCTATCAGATATCTGTTTATAATCTGATATAATCAACAAACATTTATTGAATGCCTACTCTGTGCGAAGCTCTTCATTGGGCAACATCAATTCATTTCATGTTTTATTTAATCATTTTTCTGTATTTTATGTTCACAGATCTTTATCACCAAACATGTATTAAATGCCTACTCTCTGCAAAGTAGTATATATAAGAGAATATATCTTAAAGATGTAAATCTAAAAGCAACAGCCATTTTAGTCTATTGCTTTATTATTAAAAATAAATAATCCCAGGAAACAAAGGGCATTTGATATTCCATCCATTTTTCCCCATATTATTTGGAACAGAATATTAGTACCACTCCCTGAATCTGTAGAAGGATTGGTAGACTTTTGAGCATCCTGTGTTTGAAATTTCCTTACTGCATTCTTAAAACAGTATATGATAGATACAAATTATGTTTTTGTCTGTCAGCCTTTGTGGAAGAATTTGATGTATAGATGCTTTCTCAGCAAATAGGTATTTGGGTACTATAGCTTTTGATTTTGTATAGTTTAACCCTAAGAATTATTGACCCATTGAAGTGTTAAACTTAGTAGAGTGGTTGACATGTAGTATATACTAAGTAAATGCTAACAGTAGATTTGAAGCTACTATTGCCGAAAAGTAGATTAGTGTCTAGGTTTTCTTAGTGATCTTTAAGTTTAATCTATTTATGTTTAGCACTCATCAGCCTAAATATTGTAGCTTTCCTCCTTAATCTTATATTTGATTTTCTATCCAAACAGTTATATCTTTTCTTTTCCCAGAATCCTTCAATGCAATCCTCCTATCCAGTTGAATTTTTGCCTTCCAGTTGGCCCTGCAGTACTACTGATGAAAATAAAAAGACAGAAGTAAACCTAGAGGCTGTCTTTCAGATAGTAGATGAGTTGCATTCCTCCCCTAAATTGGAGATGGTAAAGGTGGAGCCTGTTGAGAATCAGTGCCCAACATCTCAATCTAACAGAGGCCAACACATTCTAGCTAATTCTAACAACAGCAATCCATGTTCTGCAAGTCAGGCTAGCCAGCTGGAGCCACTTACTCCTGTAGGCTCAGATATTATGTCTTTTGTGGTTGGAACAGAACAAGCAATTGCCTGCTCTCTACCACAGTCACCTGAGTACATCTATACCATCCACACAGCTCAGCCTGTTGAAAATAGCACAATACAGGAATCTGCAGCCATCCAGCAAGCTCATGTCAAACTGAAGGAGCACCTAAATCATAATCCATCTCCATCTTCAGTAGTATTTGTGCAGGAAGGGCCACCATTCAGCACACACCAGGTAAGGGGGCAAAGAAAAAAATCCTAATAAAGCTCAAAGTACCTAGTACTTCTGCTAAAGACTATTCTAGTGGAGAGTTTGTTCAGATTTTATTTGGGTTTAATACCAGTTCATTATGGTTTCCAGGAGGATCACGTCCCAGTGGTTCTGCACAAAAGATTCAGAAAGAAGTTACCTTAACCCTTAAGCATCCTCTCATTATATTATGCATGGTCTGAAGTCAACCTCTAAAGAGAGGTTGTCTAATTGAGCATTGTGGTATGAAGTTTATTTTCATGTTATAAACATCCCTTGAGTTTTTGCTTCCTATCTTAATTTGAATAGATTAGATATGCCTGGCCGATAATTCTGTTACCCAGGAGGGATGGTTTATTTGACAGACATTATGAGGACTTTCCTAGCCATTTGTAGCACAGAGGTAAGGAGATGGTTGGAGGTCTTTTCTAACTTTATTACAGCATCATTGAACTGTAACTTGTGAGCATACTGTGTTTGAATTTCCTTACTAATATCTGCACTCCTAAAGCAGAAGGTAAAGGCTAATTCCTTTATTGCCACCAGTTTATTACAAGAAAATGAATAAACTTTCATTCTCAATAATTAGTAAGAATAATTCATCAAAAGTACATCCACAGAAACAACATCAAATAGCACCTGTTCTCATTTTATAAGAGGAAGCTAAATAATTTGTACACACTGGACATACAATGTGGAATAATAGACATTGGAGACATTGGAGATGTGGACGGGTGGGAGAGTGGGAGGGGGAACAGAGATGAGAAATTACTTAGTGGGTACACTGTACACTATTCACTCAAAGCCCAGACTTCACCACTATGCAGTATATCCATGTAACAAAATTGTACCTGTACCCCTTAAAATAATACCCAAAAAAATCCAAATTAAAAAAGAATTTTTTTTTAAGATGGAGTCTCTCTCTGTCACCTAGGCTGGACTGCAGTAGTGCAATCTCGGCTCACTGCAGCCTCCACTTCCTGGGTTCAAACGATTCTTCTGCCTCAGCCTCCTGAGTAGCTGGGACTACAGACGCCCGCCACCACGCCCAGCTAATTTTTTGTATTTTTAGTAGAGATAGGGTTTCACCATGTTGGCCAGGCTGGTCTCAAGCTCCTGACCTTGTGATCCACCCACTTCAGCCTCCTAAAGTGCTGGAAGTACAGGTATGAGCCACCACGCCCAGCCTACAAAAAAATTTTTTAAAAATTAACTAGCACCTGTAGTCCTAGCTACTCAGGAGGATCACTTGAACCCAAGAGCTTGAGGTTACAGTGAGCTATGATTGTACCACTGTACTCCCACCTGGACAACAATGTGAGACCCTGCCTTAAAACAAACAAACAAAAAAAAACCCTGTACTTTTGTAAGTTAAAAAAAAATCAACAAGCTTCATGGGAGATATTCCTCTGATCATAAGTAAATGTTTTAGCTCCATATACATTTTAGTAGTTTGTGTATGGAGAAAGGTATAGTATCATTTATAAGAATGAAAAGCCTTATAAGCTTGTTTGTTGGATCATGTTCCTATAATAGAACTCCTCTGATAAAATATCTTAACTTTTAGCAGATATTTGGAGGAAATCTCAATTAATGAATGGGTTTAATATTTTAGGTGGATGCCAATATAAAATGCCAGACCAGTTCACGTGAGAATATCTTGCCTTCAGAACAAATGGGATTCCTCATTTCAGAAATGGGGCCTGCTAGCAAGCCTAGCAAAGACACAGGTTTAGCCACTCCAGCCAGATACAGAGAGCACAGAAGCAACTCACAACAAGGAAAGTCCCCTGGTAAGGATTATTGTGCTCTAGAATGCCAGAAGTAGAACCACGCTGTAGAATTAATATATGAATGACAGTTTTTCTGGGTCTCCATTTATTATTCATAATTGTATTATACCTGTCACATTGCTATTTTTACATAGCTATAATTTTAACTCTATATTTGTTCTTCATTATCTTTGTAAAGTATGTAGTAGTTATTTTCCTAATATTACATATAATGATTTCGGCTTTGAAAAATATAGAACATATTAAGAATAAGCAAAGGAATTTAGATTATTTAACTTGGAGAAGGCAAGGATGAAGGATGATTTAATAGCTATCCTAGATACCAGACTTCGAAATTGTAGTTGTACTTGTTCTGTTATTAACAGACTCTAGGACAAGAGGGCATGTACTTATATTGTGACAGGAGAAAATTAGATGAAAATTTAGGATATTATCCTGAGTATATTATAAAGGTACTGTAAAGTATGACCCTATACCAATGGTTTGTTTTTCTTGTAGTTTGTAAGAACTCAGAGTAAGTGATTGTTTTAGGGACATATAGTTGCTTCTAATATGACAAAATCATGTTTTTTGAAGAAAATAGTAACATCTAATAAAACATGTATTTTATATGATCCAAAGATCAAGTTACCAAAGTCTGCAGTGCACAGTTTCAATATTCTAGAATTACGTGCATGTCAGAGGCATGCAGTGCAAGCAGAATTAACCAGGACGAACAATCATTTTAACCTACAGTAATTTGAAATATGTTGAGAACTTCTGTGAAAATTTTTCCAAAAAGTAAATTAATAGTGATATGATCATAGATCATAGTGTAGCTCAGATTCATAGGGTTCTTTCTACAAAATGTCTTTTAGGCTAAAAACTATCCATCATTTGTTCACTAAACTTAGCTTGCACGCTTTTAGTTGACTATATATTCCGATCCATCATTAAAGATTAAAGATTTCTCACCACTGAAGATGTTTAACACAATGGCATGAACCTTGAAGGCAATTTCGATGAGAGAAGGGCAGGAACTAATATTTACTGTACCCATTTTTTTTTTTTTTTTTGAGGCGGACTCTCGCTCTGTCGCCCGGACTGGAGTGCAGTGGCCGGATATCAGCTCACTGCAAGCTCCGCCTCCCGGGTTTATGCCATTTTCCTGCCTCAGCCTCCCGAGTAGCTGGGACTACAGGCGCCCGCCACCTTGCCCGGCTAGTTTTGTATTTTAGTAGAGAGGGGTTTCACTGTGTTAGCCAGGATGGTCTCGATCTCCTGACCTCGTGATCCGCCCGTATCGGCCTCCCAAAGTGCTGGGATTACAGGCTTGAGCCACCGCGCCTGGCCCCTACTGTACCCATTTTTATGCCATACAACAAACTTGATGGAAGTGGTATTCTCATTTTAAACTTCAGGAAATTTAGGCTTAGAGTAAGTAACTTGTTCAAGGTCACATATAAATTTGTTTTCGTTTTTCATTTTTTCGAGACAGAGTCTTGCTCTGTTGCCTGGGCTAGAGCGCAGTGGCACGATCTTGGCTCACTGCAGCCTCCTCACCTCATGGGTTCCAGTGATTCTTGTGCCTCAGCCTCCCAAGTAGCTGGGACTACAGGCACGTGCCACCACACCCGGCTAATTTTTGTATTTTTAGTAGAGATGGGGTTTCACCATGTTGGCCAGGCTGGTCTTGAACTCCTGGCCTCAAGTGATCTGCCCACCTCAGCTTCCTAAAGTGCTGGGATTACAGGTGTGAGCCACCACGCCTGGCCCTTTTTTCTTTTCTTTTCTTTTCCTTTCTTTCTTTCTTTTTTTTTTTTTTGAGACAGAGTCTTGCTCTGTTGCCCAGGCTGCAGTACAATGGCACCATCTCGGCTCACTGCAACTTCTACCTCCCACATTCAAGCGATTCTCCTGCTTCAGCCTGTTGAGTAGCTGGGATTACAGGCACACTCCACCACGCCTGGCTAATTTTTTTATTTTTAGTAGAGACAGGGTTTCTGCCATGTTGGCCAGGCTGGTCTCAAACTCCTGCCCTCAGGTGATCTGCCTGCCTTGGCCTTCCACAGTGCTGGGATTGCAGGCATGAGTCACTGCGCCCAGCTGCCTTTTTTCATTTTTTGTGGAGACAGGGTCTCACTATGTTGCCCAGGCTGGTCTTGCACTCCCACACTCAAGCAGTCCTCCTGCCTTGACCTTTCAAAGTGCTGGAATTAACAGGCATGAGCCACGATGCATGGCTAGTCTTGTATAAATTAATATTGCTAATATCCTTCCCTAAGTTGTCTGCCTGTAGAGCGCATATTCTTTCCTTTTCATTTTTTATTGTGTTGAACACGTAATATAAAATTTATCATTTTAACCATTTTATTTTAATTTATAATTTAAATGTAATTGTACATATTTATGAGGTACAATGTGATTTTTTGACACATGTATACATAGTGTAATAATCAAACTGAGATAATTACCATATCCATTACTTTAAACATTTATCATTTCTTTGTGGTGATAACTCTCTAAACCTTTTCTTCTAGCTGTCTTGAAATATACACTACATTGTTGTTTGCTACAATTATTCTACTGTGTAATAGAATACGAAAACTTATTCTTCCTATCTAACTACAACTTTTAACTAACTTCTCCCAGTCCCCCACTTTCCTACCTTCCCCAGCCTCTGGTATTTACTATTCTACTCTCTTCTGTGAAATTAAATTTTTTAGCTTCCATATATGAGTAATATTATGCAGTATTTGTCTTTCTGTGCCTGACTTATTTCACTTAACGTAATGTTCTCCAGGTTCACCTATGCTGCCAAAAATGACAAGATTTCATTCTGTTTTATGGCTGAATCGTATTCCATTGTATATGTAAATATACACACACACACACACATACATACATACATACATATACAGTGGAATACTATTCAGCCGTAAAACAGAATGAAATCTTGTATGTTGAAGAGACATCTCCACACCCATGGAGAAATATGTATATACGTATATACACATATATGTATATATTTGTATATATGTATATATGTATGTATATATGTATGTATACACATATATATATCACATTTTCTTCATCTGTAGATGCATATTTAGTTTGATCCATATCTTGGCTATTGTGAATAGTGCTGTGGTAAACATCGGTGTGGAGATGTCTCTTCAACATACTGATTTCATTTTCTTTGGAGATGCATCCAGTAGTGGAACTGCTAAATTATATAGTGGTTCCATTTTTAATTTTTTAAGGAAACTTCATACTGTTTTCTATAATGTTATCCTAACTTACATTCCTACAAACAGTATATGAGTCCACTTTTCTCTGCATCTTTGCCAGCATTTGTTATTTTTTGTCTTTTTGGTAATAGCCATTTTAACTGGGATGAGGTGATATTGTGGTTTTGATTTGCATTTCTCTGATGATTGGTGATATTGAGCATTTTTCCATATATTTGTTGGTCATTTATGTATCTTCTTTTGAGAAATGTCTATTCAGGTCTTTTGCCCATTTTTTAAATTAGACTGTTTTTGTTTTTGTCTTTGTTTTGCTTCTGAGTTTCTTAAATTCCTTATGTATTCTGCATATTAACCTTTTGTCAAATGTATAGTTTGCAAATACTTTCTCTCTTTTTGTAAGTTGTCCCTTCATTGTATTGTGTCTTTTGCTATGCAGAAGATTTTTAGTTTGATATAATCCCATTTGTCCATTTTTGGTTTTGTTGCCTGTGCTTTTGAGGTCTTATCCAAAAAGTCCTCAGCCTCCCAAGTAGCTGGGATTACAGGCACCCACCATCATGCCCAGCTAACTTTTGTGTTTTTAGTAGAGACAGGGTTTCACCATGTTGGCCAAACTGATCTCAAACTCCTGACCTCAAGTGATCCGCCCACCTCGGGCTCCCAAAGTGCTGGGATTACGGGCGTGAGCCACTGTGCCTGGTCTCCTTTATCATTTTTTATTGTTTTTTACTTAAAGTCCTTTTTTTTTTTTTTTTTGAGATGGAGTTTCGCTCTTGTTGCCCAGGCTGGAGTGCAATGGCATGATCTTGGCTCACTGTAACCTCTGCCTTCCAGGTTCGAGCGATTCTCCTGCTTCAGCTTCCCGAGTAGCTGGGATTACAGGCCTGCACCACCACGCCCAGCTAATTTTATGTTTTTAGTAGAGACAGGGTTTCTCCATGTTGGTCAGGCTGGTCTTGACCTCCTGACCTCAGGTGATCCACCTGCCTCAGCCTCCCAAAGTGCTGGGATTACAGGCGTGAGCCATTGCGCCTGGCCTTAAAGCCCGTTTTATCTGTTGCAAGTATAGCTACTGCTGTTCTTGTTTGGATGATGGAAAAGATGGAACACTCTTTTCCATCCCTTCACTTTCATTCTATGCATATCTTTTTTTTGTTTGTTTGTTTTTTGAGACAAAGTCTCACTCTGTCACCCATGCTGGAGTGCAATGGTGCCATCTCAGCTCACTGCAAACTCTGCCTCCTGGGGTCAAACGATTCTCGTGCCTCAGTCTCCCGAGTAGCTGGGATTACAGGTGCATGCCACCAAGCCCAGCTTTTTTTTTTTTTTTTTTTTTTTTTTTTTTTTTGGTAGAAACGGAGTTTCACCATGTTGGCCAGGCCAGTCTCGAACTCCTGACCTCTAGTGATCTGCCTGCCTTGGCCTCCCACAGTGCTAGGATTACAGGTGTGAGCCACCCTGTCCAGCCTGTGCATATCTTTTTAAAATTTAAAGAAAAAAATTTTCTTGTTTTTTTAGATGGAGCCTCACTCTGTCACCTAGGCTAGAGTGCCATGGTACGATCTCAGCTCACTGCAACCTCTGCCTCCCAGGTTCCAGTGGTTCTCGTGCCTCAGCCTCCTGAGTAGCTGGGATTATAGGTACCTGCCACCACACCCAGCTAATTTTGCAGTTTTATAGAGACAGGGTTTCACCATGTTGGCCAGACTTGTCTTGAAATCCTGATCTCTGGTGATCCACCCACCTCGGTCTCCAGAAGTGTTGGGATTACAGGCATGAGCCACTGTGCCCGGCCCATTGTGTGCATATCTTTATAGATGAAGTGAGTTTCCTATAGGTAGCAAATAGTTGGGTCTTTAAAAAAAAATCCATTCAGCCATTCTATGTCTTTTAATTGGAGAATTTAGTCCATTTATATTTAAGGTTATGATTTACAGGTAAGACTCATTACCTGTAATTATTACAAAATTATTACCATTTTGTTAGTTCTTCTGTGTTTTATAACTCCTTTCTTCCTTTCCTACTGCTTTCCTTTGTGGGTAAGTGATTTTCTTTGGTAGTTTATTTTATTTTATTTTATTTTATTTTATTTTATTTATTTTTTTTTTTTGAGACGGAGTCTCGCTCTGTCGCCCAGGCTGGAGTGCAGTGGCCGGATCTCGGCTCACTGCAAGCTCCGCCTCCCGGGTTTACGCCATTCTCCTGCCTCAGCCTCCCAAGTAGCTGGGACTACAGGCGCCCGCCATCTCGCCCGGCTAGTTTTTTGTATTTTTTAGTAGAGACGGGGTTTCACCGTGTAGACCAGGATGGTCTCGATCTCCTGACCTCGTGATCCACCCGTCTCGGCCTCCCAAAGTGCTGGGATTACAGGCTTGAGCCACCGCGCCCGGCCGGTAGTTTATTTTAATTCCTTGCTTTTTATTTTTAGTATATTAGTTATGGATTTTGTTTATGGTTACCACAAGGCCTACAAAAAACATCTTATATTTTATTTTAAACTGATGACAACTTGACTTTGATTGCAAAGAAAAGAAAAGAAAGAAAAAAACAAAAAACCCTTAAACTCTATACTAACTCCATCCCTCTTCACCCTTTGACTTCTGGATGTCTCACTTTACATCTTTTTATATTGCCTATATCTTAACAAACTGCTATAGTTATTATTTTAATCTTTATTCTTTTTTGTAGTTATTATTTTAAATAGTTTTGTCTTAGGCTTTACACTAAAGAAATCAGTTATTTATATATCACAATTACAGTATTAGGGTATTCTGAATGTCTCTGTATGCTTACTTTTATCAATAATTTTTATACTTTCAGATGTTTTTGCAGATGTTTTATATACTTTCAGATGTTGTTGTACATTTAACATTTACAGTAAAACAGGTCTGATGGTGATGAATTCTCTCAACTTTTGTTTGGGAAAATCTTTATCTCTCCTTCATGTTTGAAGGATAGCTTTGCTAGGTACAGTATTCTTGGTTGACAAATTTTTTTTTTTTCCTTCAACACTTAGAATACATCATCCCACTCTCTCTTGCCTGTAAGGTTTCTGCTGAGAAGTCTGCTGCCAGATGTACTGGAGCTCCTTTATGTGTTATTTGCTTCTTTTCTGTTGCTGCTTTTAGGATTCTTTCTTTGTTCTTGACCTTTAAGAGTTTGATTATTGCATGCTTTGAGGTAGTCTCATTTGGGTTGAATCTGCTTGGTGATCTCTGACCTTCTCGTACCTGAATATTTTTATCTTTCTCTAGGTTTAGAAAGTGTTTTGTTATTGTGTATTTCAGTAAGCTTTCCACCCCTTTTTCTTTGTTTATTCCCTCTTGAAGGCAATTGACTCTTGCATTTGCTCTTTGTAATTCTGTCCCATAGATCTCATAGGTATTCTTTGTTCCTTTTAGTTCTTTTTTTTCTCCTCTGACTGTGTATTTCCTTTTCTCTTTC
>NW_016823439.1:466521-474855 GCF_001698545.2 Rhinopithecus bieti | reverse complement strand
CCTTCCTTCCTTCCTTCCTTCCTTCCTTCCTCCCTTCCTTCCTTCCTTGTTCTCACTCTGTCACCCAGGCTGGAGTGCTGTGGCATGATCATGGCTCACTGTAGCTTCAACCTTCTGGAATCAGGTGATCCTCCCACCTCAACCTCCTGAGCAGCTGGGACTACAGGTGCATGCCCCCATTCCCAGCTAATTTTTGTATTATTTGTAGAGACAGGGTTTTGCCATGTCCAGGCTAGTCTCAATCTTTTGGGCTCAAGCAATTTGCCTGTCTCAGCTTCCCAAAGTACTGGAATTACAGGTGTGAGCTACCATGCCCAGCCTGACTGTGTGTTTTCAGATAGCTTATCATTGAGCTTATTGGTTCTTTCTTCTGTTTGATCAGTTCTGCTATTCAGACCCCAAATGCATTTTCAGTTGTTCTGTTATATTTTCAGCTCCAGGGTTTCTGTTTGATTTTTAAAAATTATTTCAATCTCTTTCTTTAATTACACTGAGAAATTTCTGAATTGCTTCTCTGTGTTTTCTTTATGTTACTGAATTTCCTCAAAACAGCTATTTTTAATTCCTATCTGAGAAGTCATACATCTCTGTCTTTCCAGGGTTGATCACTGGCACCTTATTTAATTCCATTTGGTGAGGTTATAGTTCCCTGAATTTGTTTTTTTGTTTTGTTTTGTTTTGTTTTGAGATGGAGTTTCACTCTTCTTGCCCAGGCTGGAGTGCAGTGGTGCGAGCTCAGCTCACTGCACCTTCCACCTCCTGGGTTCAAGTGATTCTCTTGCCTTCACCTGCTGAGTAGCTGGGATTACAGGAGTGCCCCACCATGTCCGACTAATTTTGTATTTTTAGTAGAGATGGGATTTCTCCGTGTTGGTCAGGCTGGTCTCAAACTCCTGACCTCAAGTGATCTCTACCCTCCTGGGCCTCCCAAAGTGCTGGGATTACAGGATTGAGCCACCACACTAGGCCTTTTTTTCTTTTTACTTTTTCTTTTTTTTCTTTTTTTTTTAGACAGAGTCTTACTCTGTTGCCCAGGCTGGAGTACAGTGGCATGATCTCAATTCACTGCAACTTCCACCTCCCAGGTTCAAGTGATTCTCATGTCTCAGCATCCCAAGTAGCTGGGATTACAGGCATGTGCCAACACGCCTGGTTAATTTTTTGTATTTTTAGTAGAGATGAGGTTTCTCCAGATTGGCCAGACTGGCCTCAAACTCCTGGGCTCACGTGATCTGCCTGCCTCGGCCACCGAAGTGCTGGGATTACAGGCATGAACCACTGCGCCCAGATGAATGTTCTTGATATTAGTGGACATTCATCGATATCTGGGCATTACAGAGTTAGGTATTTATTCCAGTCTGCAGTCTAGCCTTGTTTGTACCTGTCTTCCTACAAAGGGCCTTCCAGAAATTCAAAGAGGACTGCCTGTTGAGTTCCCTAAGCCTGTGGTCACTGCAACCACTCAGCAGCAGAGGGCACCCTAAGCCCACGTATGCTGCAGCTCTTGCAGACTCCTAGGTCTCCAGTCGTGATGAACTTGAGGAAGATCAGGGAGAGTTCCCTGGGTTCTTAAGTAAAGTCCCCCTTCACTCTTCTCTCTTTTTCTCCCAAGTTGAAGGAGTTCCTCTCCATGCTTCATTTCCTGGAGTTGGGGGAGGGGTGACATGGGTATTCCCATGGCTGTGGCAGCTGGTGCCATGCTGGATCACACCTTAAGCCCACAGCATCAGAGCAGCACAGTACCAGGTCTTGCCTAAGGCCCTCTATTGCTACTATCAGACTGCCACTGATACTTATTCAGGCCTGAGATCACTTTAGTCAGACAGTGGTGAAGCTGGCTGGGACTTGGGTCCATCCTGCTGGGGTGGCAGATTCCTTTCTGGCCCAGGGTGGGTATAGAAGTACTATCCAAGAGCACTAGAGTGGAATCAGGGGCTTTGGTGTTCTGCCAGGTGCTGTGTTTTACTGTGGTGGGGCTGGTACTAGGTTCCTAGGCAGAGTCCCCTGCACTCTTTCCTCCCTTTTTCTTTTTTCTCGAGATGGAGTCTTGCTCTGGAGTGCAGTGGTGTAATCTTGGCTTATTGCAACCTCTGCCTCCCAGGTTCAGGCGATTCTCCTGCCTCAACCTCCCGAGTAGCTGGGACTACAGGCATGCGCCACGGCACCCGGCTAATTTTTGTATTTTTAGTAGAGACAGAGTTTCACCATCTTGATCAGGCTAGTCTCGAACTCCTGACCTCGTGATCCGCCCTTCTTGGCCTCCCAAAGTGCTGGGATTACAGGCGTGAGCCACTGCTCCCGGTCTTCTCTTTTACACAGGAGCCTCTTACCCCCCTTTCCTGTGTGGCGTTGGGATGGGGTGGCATGCACTCGGATGGCTGCCACAGCTGGTATCGTGTTGGGTCGCACCCCAAGCCTGCGGCCTCCCAGAGCAGTACAGTGTTAGGGATCACCCAAGAACCACTGTTGCTCTGGCCTGCCTGCTACTGAAATTTATTCAGTACCTGAGGCCACTTTAGTCAGCCCATGGTGGATCAGGCCAAAACTCAGTTTCCTCCCACTGTGGCAATGGATTATCTTCTGGCTCTGAGCAGATCTGAATGCCCCTTCCATGGGCATTGGCGTGGAATGAATTAGTACTGTGATGAGGCCAGTACTAAGTTCAAATGCAAAATCTCCCCACATACTTCCCTTTGCCTCTCTTAAATGTAGATTTTCTCTCTGCGCTGCATTGCGTGGGTTTGGCGGTAGGGTGCTCTAGGCACTGTGAGACTGTCCTTCCTACCCTGTTCAATGTGTCTTTTCTTGTTATGCTAAATCCAGGCACTGTGATCTATCACTTGATTTCTTCAGCTCTTGTGAAGGTGTTTTCTTGAATTAACATGAATTTGATGTTCCCCTGGGGGGAGAATCATGAGAGGATTCCAAACTGCCATCTTGCTCTGCCTCTGGCCCATTTTACCTTTTTTTTTTTTTTTTTGAGCTGGAGTTTCACTCTTGTTGCCCAGGCTGGAGTGCAGTGGCGTGATCTTGGCTTACTGCAACCTCTGCCTCCTGGGTTCAAGCGATTCTTCTGCCTTAGCCTCCGAGTAGCTGGTATTACAGGCACACTTCACCACGCCTGGCTAGTTTTTTGTATTTTTAGTAGTGATAGGGTTTCGCCATGTTGGGCAGGCTGGTGTCGAACTCCTGACCTCAGGTGATCTGCCCACCTCGGCCTCCCAAAGTGCTGAGATTACAGGTGTGAGCCACCACACCCAGCCCCATTTTAACCATTTTTAAGTGCACAGTTCAGTAGTATATTCACATTGTTTGAAACAGATCTCTAGAACATTTTTATCTTGCAAATCTGAAACTCTATATCCATTAAACACAATTTTTCTTTTCCCTCTTCCCTTGCCCCTAGTAACCACCATTCTGCTTTCTGTTCCTATGCATTTAACTATTCCAGGTACCTCATTTAAGTGGAATCACGCAGCATTTGTATTTTTGTGACTGGGTTATGTTTTCAAGGTTCATTCATGTTGTAGCATGTGAAAGGATTTCCTTTCTTTCTAAGGCTGAATAATATTCCCTTGTATGTACATATGACGTTTGTTTATTCATTTCTTAATAGACATTTAAGTTGCTTCTGCCCCTTGACTATTGTGAATAGTGCCACTATGAACTTGGGGGTGGAAATATCTGTTTTGTTTTTCTTTTAAGAGATGAGGCCTCACAATGTTGCTCAGGCTAGACTCAAACTCCTGGACTCAAATGATCTTCCTTCCTCAGCCTCCCAAGTACTGGGACTACAGGCATGTGCCACCGTGCCTGGCTCCACCTATCTCTTTGAGGCCCTGATTTCATTTGCATATATCCAGTAATGGATTGCTGGATCATATGGTTAATCCAATTTTTAATTTTTTGAGGAACCTCCATGCTATTTTTCATAGCTGCCATACCATTTTATAATCCCACCAACATTGCAAAAGAGTTCTAATTTCTCCACATCCCCACCAACACTTATTATTTCCTGGATTTTTTTAAGGATGACTTCTATAAGTAGCCATCTTAATGAGCATAAGCTGGTAGATACCTCATTGTAGGTTTGATTTTTTTTTACATTTCTGTGATAATTAGTGATATTTAGTATCATTTGTATACTTACTGGCCATTTGTATATCATCTTTGGAAAAATGTATATTCAAGTCTTTTGCCAGTTTTCAGTTGGTTTGTTTGATTTTGGTGTTGTTCAGTTGTAGGAGTTTTTAAAATATATTCTGAATATTAACCCCTTAGTGGATATGATTTACAAATATTTTCTCCCATTCTGTGAGTTGTCTTTCATGATGTTTTGTCCTTTGATGAGCACTTTTAAGTTTGTTATAGTCCCATCTGTCTATTTTGCTTTTTTTTTTTCTACCTTGTGCTTTGGTTGTCATATCCAGGAAAGCTTTGCCAAGTCCAGTGTCATAAAGTTATCTCTCTGTGTTTTCTTCTAGGATTGTTATAGTCTTAAGTCTTGTGTTAGGTCTTTAATCCATTTTGAATTAGTTTTCGTATATAGTGTAAGAGTTTAACTTCATTCTTTTGCATATGGATACCCAGTTTTCCCAATACCATTTGTTAAACAGAGAGATTGTCCTTTCCCCAATGAGTGGGCTTGGCACCTTTGTTGAAGGTCATTCAATAATATATGTGAGATTTATTCTATTGAATATTTATTGATATATTTGGCTGAATTTATGCCAGTAGCACTCTGTTTTGATTACTGTAGCTTTGTAATATGTTTTGAAATCAAGAAGTGTAAGTCCCCTAACTTTGTTCTTTTTCAAAATTGTTTTGGCTATTTGGGATCCCTTGAGATTCCATATGAATTTTAGGATGAAGTTTTCTATTTCTGTAAAAAAAAATTAACTGAGATTTTGAAAGGCATTGTGTTGAACTATAGATTGCTTTGTGTGGTATAGATATCTTAACAATATTTCCAGTCCATGAACATGGAATGTATTCTACTTATTGGTATCATCTTTATTTCAGCAGTGTTTTGTAATTTTCAGTGTAAAAGTCTTTTGCCTCATTTGTTACATTTATTCCTATTTTATTCTCTTTGATGCTATTGTAAATGAAATCTTTACTTTTAAGTTTTAATCTCACAAACAGTGTACAAATACATTCTCCTTGTAAGAACTACTAAGGCCAGAATTCCCTTTGACTACTACCTCCCCATGCTGTTCCCTTTATGTCTTCCCCAGATATAACCACATGTTTTTTCTACATCATCTTAGTAATGGCACAGTCACTCAAATAAGCAGATAACCTTTTCAGATAATATTCTGGAGGGAAAAGTTTCTCTTATATAAGATTGGGTATGTTTGTTAAAAATTATTCTCATTACTTTATGGTTACACATACTAGACTATTGAACTAATATAACAAGAAAACTAAAAAGAAAGTTAAAGGATAGATACCTCTGATTATGATTTAAGAGCAATATATTCAAGGGTCCAGAGACAAGATGATTTATTGAGTGTATACAAAGGAAGAGATGCTTGAGACTGAGGGATGGGGTTGTTTGGTAGGGGATGGGTTGAGGCAGAGGGCTTGAGAGCAGGCAAGTTGATTAACAGGTCATATATAGAGTAGTTAACACATCCACATATCCTTGCCTCCTTCTGAAGAGTGTTGGTAGCTAGAAATTGGAGGTTTCTCCTTTAAAAAAAATTGAAAAACAGGTGTGGGACTTAGAAATCTCTGTTTCAGCAATTGGCACCTTGGGGAACTAAGAATGAAAGGACTGGCTGGGCGCAGTGGCTCACACCTCTAATCCTAGCACTTTGGGAGGCCGAGGCAGGCGGATCACAAGGTCAGGAGTTCAAAACCAGCCTGGCCAATATGATGAAACCCCATCTCTACTAAAAAATACAAAAATTAGCTGGGCGTGGTGGTGCATGCTTATAGTCCCAGCTACTCAGGAGGTTGAGGCAGGAGAATCGCTTGAACCTGGGAGGCGGAGGTTGCAGTGAGTGGAGATCGCACCACTGCACTCCAGCCTGGGCGACAGAGACTCCATCTCAAAAAAAAAAAAGAATGAAAGGACTAACTAAGTCTAGCCCATCTCTTCCACCTGTAAGGCAAACTCTGCTTGGTTTGTCTGAGAAATGCAAGGCTTATTTTTCAAATGTCAAACAATGTTATTCACCATGTTAACAATATAAACAAGAAAAACTATGACCATTTAATAGATGCAGGGAAAGCATTGGACAAAAGTTTTACACTATTTTATAGTAAAAACTCTCAGCAAACTAGGAATGGTAGAAAATTCCTCATACCAATAAAAGAGTATCTATAAAGTATGTGCACTAAAGATCATAATGGTAAAAAACTAAACCGTTTACCCCGGAGACTGGGAACAAGGCAAGGATGGCCACTTTCCCCACTTGTCTTCAACACTGTACTGGAGGGCCTCACCCTTGAAATAAGGTGAAAAGTTACATGCATCATGTATGTTTACCACCCTTTAGCTTTGATCACATAGCCACAGCCAATTAATTGTAGGGTAGTTTTGGAAAAGAAATCTTTGGCTAGGTGACCATGTACCCACCTAAGCATTCCACCACCATGGAAGAAGAGGTGAATGACTTCTGGGGGACAGCCTCTGCCCGATCCATTGCTTTGACTACCCAAGTATCAGAGCACACCCATGTTAGTATACATAGAACATGGTCACATTCTCTCCAAGAGAGACAATGCCAAAGACCCATACAATTACGGCATCCTGCTTAGTCAGGATCTCTAAGTATTATGAAATTCTTTTCTGTTAGATGGCTCTTCTTTGTCTCGTAACATAAAAAACAAGTTATCCATCCTCCCCCCTCACTCACACATACCCAAATTAGAGTATTAGAATAGGATATGTAACAAGTAAAACTTTCACTCAAAAAAGAGAAAAATAGGAAACATACAACAGTCGCTGTTTCACAGCATTTATCAAATCCTGCTGGATGAAAACTGCAAAGATTTTCTGCCTTGACAGTAGGATAAATTCCTTGGTTAGCCCATCAGTGAAGCCCTGCTTTTGTGTTGAGGGAGTATTTTTCTGTTTGTTGCCTCTATCACCTCTGGCGTTCCCTTCCAAGAGGGCTTTTCCTGGTTCATTATCCTTCGTGGACTCATCTGAAGTGGTCCTCAGGGGTATGCATTTTTTTTGGAATGATCGAGTTTTTGTTGCCTCTTTTCAAAGCCAACTTTTATATTTGTTAATTTTTTCCATTGTCTGTTTTCTGTTTCATTGATTTTTACTCTTATCTATATTATTTGCTTTCTTATATTACTTTGGGTTTACTTTCCTCTTCCTTTTCTGGTTTTTTAAGGTGGAACTTCAGGTCACTGATTTTAGATCTTCTTTTCTAAGATTAGCATTTAAAACTATACATTTTCCTTTAAACATCGCTTCAGCTGCATCCAACCAAGTTTGGTGTTGTATTTCCATTATCACTCAGTTAAAATATTTTCTTTTCATTGTGATTTTGTCTTTGATTCATGCATTTTTAGATTTATTCCCAGACATTTAATACATTTATATTTATTTCCAGATATTTGAGGTTTTCCTAGTTACTTTATTGTTATTGACTTCTAATTTAATTTTGTTGTGGTCAGAGAATACATTTTGTATAATTTTGATCCTTTATGTTTATTGAGACTTGTTTCATGGCCCAGTGTATGGTCTATCTTGGTGAACATACCATTTGCACTTGAAAGTAATGTATATTCTGCAGTTGTTAAATATAGTGTTCTATATCTGTCAATTAGATTAAGTGTTGATTATGTTGTTCACATCTTTCCTACTCCCTGAATCCCCTTTGTCTTAATTTTTTTTTTTTTTTTTTTTTTGAGACAGAGTTTCGCTCTTGTTGCCCAGGCTGGAGTGCAATGGCATGATCTTGGCTCACTGCAACCTCCGCCTCCTGGGTTCAGACGATTCTCCTGCCTCAGCCTCCTGAGTAGCTGGGATTACAGGCACCCGCCACCACGCCCGGCTAATTTTTTGTATTTTTAATACAGATGGGGTTTCACCATGTTGGCCAGGCTGGTCTCAAACTCCTGACCTCAGGTGATCCACCCACTTCAGCCTCCCAACGTGCTGGGATTACAGGCGTGAGCCACCTCATCCGGCTTGTCTTAATTTTTTTAAACCTCTCATATTTTTTTTCCTCCACATTTCCTTTTTGAGTTGTTTCTTCTACCTTCTTGTTCACTCTTTCTCTTATACTAGGTCTAATGTGCTGTTTGACTCATCCACTGAGTTTATTAATTTGATTATTTTTCTTTTTTTTTTTTTTTTTTTTTTTT
>NW_016823439.1:448145-463249 GCF_001698545.2 Rhinopithecus bieti | reverse complement strand
ATAATGGTTGAACTAGTTTACAATCCCACCAACAGTGTAAAAGTGTTCCTATTTCTCCACATCCTCTCCAGCACCTGTTGTTTCCTGGATTTTTTAATGATTGCCATTCTAACTGGTGTGAGATGGTATCTCATTGTGGTTTTGATTTGCATTTCTCTGATGGCGAGTGATGATGAGCATTTTTTCATGTGTCTGTTGGCTGCATAAACGTCTTCTTTTGAGAAGTGTCTGTTCATATCCTTTGCCCACTTTTTGATGGGGTTGTTTGTTTTTTTCTTGTAAATTTGATTGAGTTCTTTATAGGTTCTGGATATTAGCCCTTTGTCAGATGAGTAGAGGCATTATTTATAAATAACTAAAATGCTTATGAGTTTTGACTCAGGAACTCTACTCCTGAGAATCTCTCCTGTAGAAATGTGTATGTTCCCAATGGTACTAAAAATAAGTTTGCTATAGTGTTATTTATAATAGCAAAAATTTGGAAAAAGCATAAATGCCTGACAGTGGAGAACCAGATACGTTATGACAAATCTACGTAATAAAATACTGTGCAACCATTTAAGAAACTAAAGTAGCTTGATGTGTTGTGACCTGGAAAGACAGTAAGTGTTCATAATGTGTTAAGCAAATGGGTAAGTTCCAATACAATATGTCTAGCACAACTCCCTTTCTAGAAAGAAAGAAAAGAAAGTATATGCTGTAAAATTGTCAAAAAAAGTCTGGAAGTATATGATATAGCTGATAAATATAACACTAGTTACCTCTCAGAAGATAGAATGTGCAGGTGCAGGGGTATGTTTAACTTCTCAATTTGTGTATGTATATGTAATAGGATTATGGGAAATTTTCACTGTCTGTATTCTTCTATGTGTTTAGAATTTTAAAATCTAAAATACTAAAAGTAGTTTAAGTACTTGAAGTGTTCCTGTAGCATGAATATAAAAGCCTTAAAGTAATGGAAATGAACAATTTCAGAATGTTTTTAAAAAATATTTGGGCCACGTGTGGTGGCTCAAGCCTGTAATCCCAGCACTTTGGGAGGCCGAGGCGGGTGGATCACGAGGTCAGGAGATCAAGACCATCCTGGCTAACATGGTGAAACCCCGTCTCTACTAAAAATACAAAAACCTAGCCGGGCGTGGTGGTGAGCGCCTGTAGTCCCAGCTACTCGGAGGCTGAGGCCAAAGAATGGCGTGAACCCGGGAGGCGGAGCTTGCAGTGAGCCGAGATCACGCCACTGCACTCCAGCCTGGGCGACACAGCGAGACTCCGTCTCAAAAAAAAAAAAATTTGTATCCCAGATAGTAAACTGACTTTTGAGGTTTAGATATGACTGACTCAAGATAAACTTACTTTATACCAAGAATGCCTTTCCAAGATTTCTGAGAATTTCTAGGGTTCATAGTAGCTTTTATTTTTGAGTTTCTGCTTAAATGTAATTCCAGACTTGTCCATATCTGACTTCTCAGGGCTGTTCTCATCTGTCTGATCCATGCCATACCAGATGCAGAACTTGGCTCACTTTCTTTGACCTCTTCCTCCCTTTAAGCATTATGCTAGGCATTTGTATGTGTAGCACACTTTTATGAAGAAACCGGGAGGTAGAAAGGGTTTACATTTAGAACACTGCAATAATGGAATTAAAAGGCCCCCAGTCACTTTACAGCATCTTTCCTTGTCACTAGTCAATATGGTCCTCTGCCATGTTGCTTTCTTTCCCTGTACTAGCGCCAGACCTTCATTTCTCTGTTTTGTTGTTGTTGTTGTTGTTGTTGTTGTTGTTGTTGGGTTTTTTTTTTTTTTTTTTTTTTCCCTGCTCTTTCTCCAGATGCTGAATTCCTGTGTTTTACTTAGGCAAAGAAGGTTAGGCATCTCTTCTATTTTCTGATGTTTTTAAGGTCTCATTTTTCCCAACCAGAACAATCTATCAAGATATATTCCTCAACAAAGACAATTACCTCCCTGAGAGGAACTCTGGTGCCTGCTGTTAAAATAATAATTTCCTCTCTTTCACTACATGTTATGGTTGTAAGTGTAACTGATAAAATAATTAGCACATTGATTATCTTTGTTAACTCTTCCTGTTGTTTTTTTTTTCTAAGTAAAGCCTTATCCTTTGGTCAGTGCAGTTAATAGATGAGTCTTAATTGATGTTGGCTTCCTGCTGTGAAATGTAAGAGTTGTGAAATCTTGGCATCATTATGACACCTAATCACATTTTCATTTTATTAGGGACAAGAGGAAAATGAGTTATGAATAAGCTAGAACCTCTCTGCTAAAAAATAAAAAAAATAAAAATAAAGTTAGTTTAATTAAAGTGTAAGCAGAAACACAATTCATGAAGTTGTAAATGCTTCCTCTCTGATAGACCTTGGCCTGACAATTGGTCTGTGAAAACATGGCTGTATGTAAGGTTGCATGGCACTAAGAGGCCTTAACCAAGGTCAATGTGTGAGATTAATATACTGCTCATCAGAAAGAGTACAGCATAACGGATAGAAAGAAAGCTTTTGGTGTTAGAAAAACCTACATTAAAACCTGAATTCTGCTCTTTATACTGTGTGACCTTGGACATGTTTACCTAACTGAGCTTTGGTTTCCTCATCTGCAAAATGAGGGATATGGATTATAATGATATAAATCACAGAACTGGCTTAGTATTATGCTGGGTTACATAGTAAGTAGTCGGTACACAGTAGCAATAGAATTCTAGCAATAATTACTATTATCTTTATAACATTTACTATTCTTATGTTTATTACCACTGGTCACTTTTCAGATGGCTAGTCTCTATTTATTTATTCATTTGTTTATTTATTGAGCTGGAGTCTCGCTCTGTTGCCTAGGCTGGAGTGCAGTGGTGTGATCTCGGCTCACTGCAACCTCCCCCTCCTGGGTTCAAGCGACTCTCATGCTTCAGCCTCCCAAGTAGCTGGGACTACAGGCATGAGCCACCACACACAATTAATTTTTGTATTTTTAGTAGAGATGGGGTCTTGTCATGTTGGTCAGGTTGGTCTTGAATTCCTGACCTCAGGTGGTCCACCCACCTTGGCCTCCCAAAGTGCTGGGATTACAGGCATGAGCTACCGCACCCAGCCTTAGTCTCACTTTAAATTCACATAGACTCTCAGTGTTGCAGTAGTCCTATAATATTTTTCTAGTCAATATATTCCCCATTCTCCAAAGCCACTCTATTATATCCTGTCCTCTCTGCTCCATTTCCAGTACTTCTCTTCTCTCTTCACTCATGGCTGTGACCCTGTTTTGTATCTTACTGAGAAAATAGAAGCAGCTAGAATAAAGATTTCATATCTTCCCACCAACATATCTATCAGTCTACTTCCAGTTGTAACCCTACACTCTGCCTTTCCTCCTGTTATAATGGAAAAGGGCCAGTCCTTTCATTTGTATACAGAATCCTGTCCCCTTTTGTGTACTCACAGACTTAGGGCCTACTGCTATCGCCCTTACTCTTCAGTAATCACATTGTATCTTTGTTTTTGCTTTCCCCCTGAGACAGGGTCTTCCTCTGTCATCCAGGCTGGAGTGTAGTGCTGTGAATACAGCTCACTGCAGCCTCGACTTCCCGGCTCAAGCAATCCTCCTACCTCAGCCTCCTGAGTAACTGACCACAGGCTCATGCCACCAGGCCCAGCTAATTTTTTAAAATTTTTATAGAGACAGGGTCTTGCCATGTTGCCCAGGTTGTCTTGATTTCTTGGTCTCAAGTGATCCTCCTGCCTTGGCCTCCAAAGTGCTGGGATTATAGGAGTGAGCCACCGTGCCTGGTCACATTTTATCTTTTCTTTTCTTTTTTTTTTTTTTGAGACGGAGTCTAGCTCTGTTGCCAGGCTGGAGCTCAGTGGCACGATCTCGGCTCACTGCAACCTCCGCCTCCCAGGTTCAAGCGATTCTTCTGCCTCAGCCTCCCAAGTAGCTGGGATTACAGGCACGTGCCGCCATGCCCAGCTAATTTTTGTATTTTTAGTAGAGATAGAGTTTCACCATGTTGGCCAGGATCATCTCGATCTTCTCCCAAATTGCTGGGATCACAGGCATAAGCCACCACGCCCGGCCTAACATTTTATCTTTTATGTTAGATAATTCCCATCAGCAAGCAAACATGTCATCATAGGGTCTATGTTTTAAAAATCCCTTTGGGCCAGGCGCGGTGGCTCACGCCTATAATCCCAGCACTTTGGGAGGCTGAGGCGGGTGGATCACCTGAGGTCAGGAGTTCTTGACCAACCTGGCCAACATGGTGAAACCCCATCTCTACTAAAAATACAAAATTAACCAGGCGTGGTGGTATGCACCTGTAATCCCAGCTACTTGGGAGGCTGAGGCAAGAGAATCACTTGAACCCAGGAGGCAGAGGTTGCAGTGAGCTCAGGTGACACCACTGCACTCCAGCCTGGGCAACAAGAGTGAAGCTCCGTCTCAAAAAAAAAAAAAAAGAAAAAGAAAAAAAAATTCCTTTGACCTTTCCTTCATATTTCCAGGTAGCTATTTCTCTGCTTTTTCTGCTTTCCTTAGAGCAAAGCTCCTTGGAAGCATATCCTTACCTCAACTACTCCAAGCAGATTTTTCTTTCTTCTGCTCAACTGAAACTGCATTTGTCAAGGTTTCCAATGACTGCCACATTGCCAAATCCAGTAGCCAATTATCAGTCCCTGTTTTACTTGACCTTAGCACCATTTGAACAGTTTATTTCAGCCTTCCTGAAATGCTTTCTTCTGGCTTATGGAACATCTGCCTTTCCTAGTTTTCACTGGCCAACTCTGTAGTTTCTTTTACTGAATGCTTTTCAACTTTCCTGATTTCTAAATATTTACGAACCCCAGAGCTCAATTCTTTCTCTCGGTTCAATTCCTAGGTAATCTCAACCAGTCTCATGCTTTTATTATCATCTTTGTAGTGGTGTCTCCGAAACCTGTATCTAAAGTCTCAATCTTCTCTGACCCTAACTTGTATACCCTACTGCCTACACTACGTCTTTGGATGTCCCGTAAGTGTCCCAAGCTTAATATATTCTACCTTTTCCCCAATTTTACTTATTTACTTATAAATAAATAGTATTGGCCAGGCATGGTGGCTCACACCTGTAATCCCAGCACTTTAGGAGGCCAAGGCGGGCAGGTCACTTGGGCTCAAGCAAGACTAGCCTGGCCAACATGGTGAAACCCCATCTCTACAAAAAACATGTGTGGTGGCACGTGCTTGTGGTCCCAGCTACTTGGAAGGCTGAGGTGGGAGAATCGCTTGAGCCCAGGAGGCAGAGGTTGCAGTGAGCTGTGATTGTGCCACCACACTCCAGCCTGGGCAACAGAGCAAGACCTTGTCTCAGATGAATGAATGAATGAATGGTACTTCTAGTCATCTGGTCCGCCACAACTCTTGGAGTCTCCCTTGACTCCCTTCTCTCACATGTCCAGTCCATCAGCAAATCTTATCTGCTCACTGTAGATGCACATCCAGAATCTGACCATTTCTCACCTCCTTTACTTGGTGTTACCACAGTCCAAGCCACTACTGTCTCTTGCCTAGATGACTGCATAGCTTCTTAAGGTTTTTCTGCTTCTACTCTTGGCCCCTACAGTCTTTTTCTGCCAGAGTGATCCTTTTAAATCAGTAATTATTTTCTTGCCTAAATTTCTTTAATAGTTTTCTATATATATGTAGAAGAAAATCTGAAAATCCTTATTGTGGTCTTCAAGATGCTGAATGATTTGGTACCTGGCAACTGTTCTGACTTCATCTCCTACTACCTTCCATCTCCCTCATCTAGTCCAGCCCCAGCAGTTTCTTCACTATTGTTTGAGTATACCAAGAATTCTCCAGCCTTTATACTTGCTATTCTCTCTGCCAGAAATGTTTTTCACCCAGATTTTCACATGGCGTGTTCCTTCATTTCATTCAGTCCTCTGCTCAGATGCCAGCTCATCATAGAAATCTCCCTGACCATGCCATCTGAAATGGTACCCTGTTCCCCATGTCTGCCTTCCTTCAGTCCCTTTATTCTTCTTTGTTTTTCTTCTGCAGTGCTTATTACTACTTGCTATTTTTTCTATAATTCCCACCCCCACTCTTTCTAGAAGGTTAGTTCTCTGAGGGCAAAGGCTTTGTTTTGTTCCTTGTTGTATCCCCAGGACCTAGAATATTACCTGTGGCACTCCTTGTTGGATAAATAAATGAATGAGTTGCTTTTTTTTTCTCCATATACATTCTTATCTTACTAATGTACTTTTAAAATTTATGGAAAAATGCAGTCTTTTAAAAAATTGTGATACTCATAAAATTTACCATCTTAACCATTTAAAAATGTACAATTCAGTTAATGCCACTGCTACC
This sequence comes from Rhinopithecus bieti, assembly GCF_001698545.2. Lineage (NCBI taxonomy): Eukaryota > Metazoa > Chordata > Mammalia > Primates > Cercopithecidae > Rhinopithecus > Rhinopithecus bieti. The sequence goes on along the minus strand of NW_016823439.1, from coordinate 456,895 downwards.
ATCATCCTTTCTCCAGAACTCTTTTCATCTTGCAGAACTGAAACTCTGTACCCATTAAACAGTAAGTCTCCATTTCCTCTGTCCCCTGAATGCTGGTAGCCACCATTCTACTTTCTGTGTCTGTGTCTATGTCTGTGTTTTGTCTCTATGAGCAGTGTTTTAGTTAACCACTAAGAGGTAAGGTTTGAATATTTGGGGAGTCAAACCACCCTCAGGTTTCTTTTAACAAGCACTTATTGAATACCTGCCTTGGGCTTGGTACTGTGCTAGGTTCAATATGGTTACACAAGGGGTGTCCTCTACAGGTCTCTTCTGCTGGAAACAAGAAGTGTGTATGTTTTACAAAAGATACCATTCCATATCTCATTACCATGCTCTGATACTGAAAACTAAGATATGTTTTGGTATGTGTATTAGTCAGGGTCTTCCAGAGAGATAGAACCAATAGGATATATATGGTCAAGCACGGCATAATGACATTTCAGTCAGTGACAGACCATATATATGGAACAGTGGTCCCATAAGATTGTTACACTGTAGTTTTGCCATACCTTTTCTATGTTTAGATACATAAATACTCACCATTGTGTTACAGTTGCCTACAGTGTTCAGTATAGTAACTTGCTGTACTGGTTTGTATCCTAAGAGCAATAGGCTATGCCACATAGCCTTGGTATGTGTATAAGTCCATTTTCTCACTGCTGATAAAGACATACCCGAGACTAAGCAATTTACAAAAGAAAGAGGTTTAATGGACTTATAGTTCCACATGACTGGGAGGCCTCACAATCATGGTGGAAGGTTAAAGGCACATTTCACATGGCAACAGACAAGAGAAGAGAGCTTCTGCAGGGAAACTCCCCCTTATAAAACCATCAGATCTCATGAGACTATTCACTGTCATGAGAACAGCACGGGAAAACGTCAGCCCATGATTCAATTACCTCCCACCAGGTTCATCCGACAACATGTGGAAATTCAAGATGGGATTTGGGTTGGGGACAGCCAAACCATATCAGTATGTAGGAGGCTATACCATCTAGGTTTATGTAAATATACAATATGATATTTGTGCAGTGACAAAATAACCTGATGACACATTTTTCAGAACATATCCCCATTGTTAAGTGACTCATGACTGAATATAGACATATGAGAGGGATTTATTAGGGAAATTGGCGTATACTGTTATGGAGGCTAAGAAGTCCCACACAAGCTGTCTGTAAGCCGGAGACCCTGGTAGTGTAGCTCAGTCCAAGTGTAAAAGCCTCAGAACCAGGGAAACCAATGGTGTGACTTGTCCAAGACTAGAGCCTGAGAGCCCAGGGGACTCCTGGTCTAAGTCCCAGAGTACAAAGGCTGGGGAGTCTAGAGTTTTGATATGCAAGGACAGGAGAGGAAGAGTGTACCCCAGCTGCAGCACACACTTGCCTTTTCTCTGTTTTTGTTCTCTCTGGGCCCCTGGCTGACTGGATGGTGGTGCCTACCCATGTTGAGAGCAGATCTTCCCCACCTAGTCCACTCAAACTCACATGCTTATCTCCTCTAGAAACACAGAGACATATCCAAAGGTAATGCTTTACCAGGCCAGGTACAGTGGCTCACACCGTAATCCTAGTACTTTGGGAGGCTGAGGTAGACAGATAATCTGAGGTCAGGAGTCCGAGACCAGCCTGGCCAACATAAAAATATAAAAATGAGCTAGGCATGGTGGTGGGCACCTGTAATCCCAGCTACTCGGGAGGCTGAGGCAGGAGAATTGCTTGAACCTAGGAGGCAGAGATTGCAGTGAGCCGAGATCATGCCACTGCACTCCAACCTGGGAGACAGAGTAAGTGAGACTCCATCTCAAAAAACAAAACAAAACAAAAACAGTAAAAAAAAAAAAACAAAGATAATGCTCTACCAGATTTCTAGGTATTTCTTAATCCAATGAGGTTGACAAAGCCAACCATAACTATGAATTTTGTGCTTTATAGCCATATCCGGCTTTCCCCTTCTTTTGTCTGGTCATTTCAAATTGACAGGATAATATACTTTTTTTTTTTTTTGTAAGGTGAAATTAACATAGAATTAAACATTTAATTTTTTTTTTTTTTTCTGACAGAGTCTTGCTTTGTTGCCCAGGCCGGAGTGCAGTGGTGCAATCTCGGCTCACTGCCCTCCGCCTCCCGGGCTCAAGTGAGTCTCCTGCCTCAGCCTCCTAAGCAGCTGGGATTACAGCTGCCTGCCACCATGCCCGGCTGATTTTGTATTTTTAGTAGAGATCAGGTTTCACCATGTTGACCAGGCTGGTCTCAAACTCCTGACCTCAGGTGATCCACCCACTTCGGCCTTCCCAAAGTGCTGGGATTACAGGTGTGAGCCACCATGCCTGGACAAACATTTAATTTTTTAGTTTTTATTTTTTTAGACAGGGTCTTGCTCCGTTGCCCAAGCTGGGGTGCAGTGGTATGCTCTTGGCTCGCTGCAACCTCTGCCTCCTGGGGTCAAGCAACCCTCCTGCCTCAGCCTCCTGAGCATCTGGGACTACAGGCATGGGCCACCATGCCCTGCTATAAATTAAACATTTTAAAATGAACAATTAAGTGGCATATAGTACATTCATAATGATGTACAACCTCCACCTCTATTTAGTTCCAAAACATTTTCAGCACCCCGAAAGAAAACCCCATAACCATTAAACAGTTGTTCCATATTCCCACCTTTCCCCAGCCCCTGGCAACTACCAATCTGTTTTCTGTCTCTATGGATTTACTTATTCTGAATATTTTATATAAATGAAATAATGCAATATGTGAGTGACATTTGTGTCTAGTTTATTTTACTTAGCATGTTTTTAAGGTTCATCCACATTATAGCATATAAATCAGTACTTCATTTCTTATTATGACTGAATAATGTTATATGTATATGCCACAATTTGTTTATTCATTTATTTGCCGATGGACGTTTGGGCTGTTCTATCTTTCACCTATTGTGAATAGTGCTATGAACATGCATGTACAAGTATTTGTTTGAGTACCTGTTTTCAGTTCTTCGGGTTGTATACCTAGGAGTGAAATTGCCAGGTCACATGGTAATTCCATGTTTAACTTTTTGAGGAACTGTTAAACTATTTTCCATAATGGCTGAACTGTTTTACATTTCTGCCAGCAGTGTACAAGGGTTCCAATTTCTCTACATCCTCGCTAATACTTGATATTTTCCTTTTTAAAACATTATTATTAGAGCCATCCTTGTGGTGTGAGGTGGTACTTCATTGTGTGTGTGTGTGTGTGTTTTTTTTTTTTTTTTTGAGACGGAGTCTCGCTCTGTCACCCAGGCTAGAGTGCAGTGGTGCAATCTGGGCTCACTGCAAGCTTCACCTCCTGGGTTCACGCCATTCTCCTGCCTCAGCCTTCCGAGTAGCTGGGACTACAGGCGCCCGCCACCACGCCCAGGTAATTTTTTGTATTTTCAGTAGAGACGGGGTTTCATCATGTTAGCCAGGATGGTCTCGATCTCCTGGCCTTGTGATCCGCCCGCCTTGGCCTCCCAAAGTGCTGGGATTACAGGGGTGAGCCACCACTCCTGGCCTTCATTATGGTTTTGATTTGCATTTCCCTAATGACTAATCTTTTCATGTGCTCGTTGGCCATTTTTATATCTTCTTTGGAGAAAATATATTGTTTTGAGAACCATAATAACAATATTCAACTTGATGAAATCTTTTTCCTGTTTTCCTTAAATTTATCTTGATTATACCCATAGTGTGTGCTATTAGAAGAGGAGTTAGTAAACTAAGTCCTGTGGATCAAATCTGGTTTGCTGACAATTTTTATATGGCCTACATGCTAAGCATGATTTTTACATTTTTTAATTGTTGGAAGAAAAAAATCCAAAGAATATTTCATGATACATGAAAATTATATGAAATTCAGATTTCAGTGTCCATAAAGTTTTATTGGAACACACAGTCACACCCATGCATTTATGTGTTGTCTATGACTGCTGTTATGCTACAATAGCAGAGTTGAGCAATTGCATAGGGACCATATGGGCCATAAAGCCTAAAATATTTATAATCTGGCTCTTTATAGGAAAAACTTTGCCAACCCTGTATTATATGTTCTTGTTCCTTGTTCTTAGCTTCTGATATTTGTGCAGCCCTGATCACTGATGGGCAGAGAAGCCTTTAAGAGAGTAAGGAAGTACCCCTTGTGGGGAGAGCTCAAAATGGAATAGCATTCAGTTTAGTTCTCATAGATGACCAAATGTTTTCTATCTTGATAGATACTAAATTCCAAGGTTAAAATATTAATGATAGGAACCAGATACAAAATTCCTAAAATATCATTTAAATGTCATCTGTCATTATCGTTAAGAGTATCTCCCATCAATAATGTTCCAACTCTCAACATACATTATTTATGATGAATATAAGAGAATTTCATGAAATCTTCCTCTAAAAACTCCTTTGGCCCCAAATTCTGAAATACTATAATTCTAACATTAACTATTGGAATATCATTATGTTGCTCAATATCACATTGAAAAGGGGCATCTTACATTCCCGAACTTATCAGTGCCCTTCTGTAACTAAATTATAAAAATTTAAAAACTAAATTAAAATTTTCTTTAACCTGTGTAAGAAGGGACATCTTCTCACACTTGAAGCTTTATTTGACATTTTTATTTTTATTTTATTTTATTTTGAGATAGTGTCTCACTCTGTTGCCTAGTCTGAGTGCAGTCGTGTGATCAGCTCATTGCAGCCCTGACTGCCTGGGCTCAAGCTATCCTCCCTCCTCAGCCTCAGAGTAGCAGGGACTCCTCAGAGTAGCAGGGACTATAGGCACATGCCACCACACTTGGCTTATTTATTTATTTATTTTGTAGAGGCAGGGTTTCACCATGTTGCCTAGGCTGGTCTCAAACTCCTGGATGCAAGCAATTCACCCACCTCAGCCTCCCAAAGTGCTAGGATTATAGGCATGAGCCACCGCACCTGGCCAAAAATTTTTTTTAATAATAGACTTCGAATTGATTAGGTGTCCAAATTGTAGTGATTTCAGTGATGAGTATTTTGTTAGGAGGAGGTTGTTCATTCCAGCCACTGGCATGCTTTGTGTAGGTCTTTTGAGTACATGCTGACTTAAGGAAATACCTTCTAAATAAAAAATACCAAGAGGTAAAGAATATTAGACTGCATCATGTTCTTCTGATTTCTACAATGGGTATTACCCTAAACCACATGTACCCAAATATTAATCTTATTGTGGAAACTACACTGTTATATTCTGATAGTATGTTTAGTTTTACAGTCAAAGGAAACTGAAAGTTTAAGAGCAAAGTTCACTTCATTCCTGAAGAAAAAACTTCCCATTTTATAGCTATTGGATTATAGATGAGATTTCATTAAGGTAATAGCCCCAAAACCCTAGAGGATGCTCTTGGTAGGAATGATCGTTCCCAAACAAGTAGATGCAATGCTCTTGTCTCTTGGGGCCTTTCACCTCTCAAGCCTGTAAATCCCAAATACTTATCTTCTCTGATCAGTATGCAAGTTTATCTTTTAAGTGAAGTCTTATAAACCTCTAGCAACACCAGGCTAATCTATGTCTTTTTGTATTTTTATTGATTTCTGTACTCCTTAGCTCCTTGATTGGCAACTTTGTTAATGGAAGGAAGCTTGCTTTAATAAAATTATGTTTAGATGCTTGTTATTAGAAGCTGTGTGCCAGACGATATTTTAAAGCCCAATCATTAAAATTCAGTGGGTTTGTTGCTACTGTTCTTCAGTCTGCCTCCCCATTTGAGATCTATAGTTGCTTTAACAGTCATTTCCTTTGTCCTTATCAACAATTCCTACTCTGCTTTCAAAGTAGGGTTACAACTGAGTCTATTCATATTCCAAAATCTTATTTTAGTATTTTCTACCATCATATGGCCTGTCCTTTAGGGAGCTGGTATGTCTCTATAGGTTTAGAAAATGATCATAGTTAGGTGTTATTCTTTTTGGTCAGCTTTCAAAAATCCCGATGCCTGGGTTGCATTCCACACCAATTAAATTAAAATGTCTGAGGGTGGGGGGGCCCCAAGCATCAGTATTTTTTAAAAAGTCCCAGGTAATTCCAGTATGCAACAAGGTTTGGAAACCATTGGCTTTACTAATTGGCCAAATGGCTTAGAGGCTCTTCCTCCTAGTTATCTACTCACTACCCAGGATTAATTAGATGACCTTAACACAATGCATTTAGCTACCTGAAAAAGAGATGATATGTAAATGTATTACTGTTATCATTATTATCATTATTATTTAAACTTCAGAGAAGCCATTTTGTGGTAAAATGTGCATAACATAAAAGTTACCATTTTAACCTTTTATTTATTTTTTTTTTTGAGACGGAGTCTGGCTCTGTCGCCCAGGCTGGAGTGCAGTGGCCGGATCTCAGCTCACTGCAAGCTCCGCCTCCTGGGCTTACGCCATTCTCCTGCCTCAGCCTCCCGAGTAGCTGGGACTACAGGCACCCGCCACCTCGCCCAGCTAGTTTTTTGTATTTTTTAGTAGAGACGGGGTTTCACCATGTTAGCCAGGACGGTCTCGATCTCCTGACCTCGTGATCCGCCCGTCTCGGCCTCCCAAAGTGCTGGGATTACAGGCTTGAGCCACCGCGCCCGGCCTTTTTTTTTTTTTTTTAGATAGGGGTCTTAACTATGTTGCCCAGGCTGGAGTGCAGTGGCTATTCACAGATGCAGTCATAGCACACTGCAGTCTGAAATTCCTGGGCTCAGGTAATTCTCCTGCTTCAGCCTCCCAAGTAGCTAGGACTACAGGTGTGCATCACCATACCTGGCTCATTGTAACTTTTTTTTTTTTGAGGTAGAGTTTCACTCTTGTTGCCTAGGCTGGAGTGTAATGGTGCAATCTCGGCTCACTGCAACCTCCACCTCCCAGATTTACGCGATTCTCCGATTCTCCTGCCTCACCCTCCTGAGTAGCTGGGATTACAGGCATGTGCCACTACACCCAGCTAATTTTGTATTTTTAGTAGAGACAGGGTTTCACCATGTTAGTCAGGCTGGTCTTGAACTCCTGACCTCGGGTGATCCATCCGCCTCAACCTCCCAAAATGCTGGGATTACAGTCATGAGCCACCGCACCTGGCCTCATTGTAATCATTTTTAAGTATACAGTCCAGTGGCATGAAATACATTCACATTTGTGCAACCATCACTACCATTCATCTACAGAACTCCTTTCATCTTCCCAAACTGAAACTCCATACCTATTAAACAACAGCCCCTGGCACCTACCATTCTATTTTTTGTCTCTGAATTTGACTATTCCAGCTACCTCATATACCTGGAATCATATAGTATTTTGTCTTGTTGTAATTAGTTTATTTCATTTATCCTAATACCTATTGTTGTAGCATGTGCTAGAATTTCTTCCTTTTTTGTTTGTTGGTTTGTTTTTTTGAGACAGGGTTTTGCTCTGTCATCCACAATGGAGTGCAGTGGTGCCATCATAGCTCACTGCAGCCTCGAATTCCTGGGTTCAAGCAATCCTCCTGCCTCAGCCTTCTGAGCGAGTGGCTGGGGTACAGGCATGTGCCACCACTCCTTGCTTTCTTCCTCTTTTTTTTTTTTTTTTTTTTTTGAGATAGAGTCTCACTCTGTCGCCCGGGCTGGAGTGCAGTGGCACCATCTCGGCTCACTGCAACCTCCACCTCCTGGGTTCAAGCGATTCTCCTGCCTCAGCCTCCTGGGTGGCTGGGACTACAGGCACATGCCACCATACCCGGCTAATTTTTTGTATTTTTAGTAGAGACAGGATTTCACTATATTAGCCAGGATGGTCTCAATCTCCTGATCTTGTGATCTACCCACCTCGGCCTCCCAAGTGCTGGGATTACAGGCGTGAGCCACCGCTCCTGGCCCCGCTTTATTCCTTTTTAAGGCTAAATAACATTCCATTATATGTGTGTACCACATTTTGTTTATCCATTCATCTGTTGATTTCTTCTCTCTTTTGCCTATTGTGAAAAATACTGCTGATTATACTACTATGATCATGGGTGTATGAGAAACTCATTTTAAGTGATAAACTGATAAACTCTCCTTCCACAAAATGCTTATATGGATAAATTACTTATTCTATATGGCTAGATTGTAGTTCACCAGATGAGTAAGCACCTGCCCCTGGTGACTAGTCTATCTTTTACAAAATATGGCAAAAATTAGGTACTATTTCAAATGCTTTCTAGATTTTCTACCAAGTAGTAATAGAATTCCATTTTATTTGAATTAGCTATCCTTCTCAGGCTGTGGATCAATTCTGTAGAGGCTGTGTTCCAAAAATGTAGTGACAAAAGTCTTTGTATGTTGAGAATGAAATAAAGGGTTTGTGCTGTATACTTTAACTCATAAATGCTAAGGCAAAGTTGTAAGCTTCAAAACCAACCTAAAAATGCTCCCTGGGCTGGGCACGGTGGCTCACGCCTGTAATCCCAGCACTTTGGGAGGCCAAGGCAGGCAGATCACGAGGGCAGGAGTTTGAGACCAGTCTGACCAACATAGTGAAACCCTGTCTCTACTAAAAATACAAAAAATTAGCCAGGTATGGTGGTGTGCGCCTGTAATCCCAGCTACTTGGAAGGCTGAGGCAGGAGAATCGCCTGAACCCAGGAGGTGGAGGTTGCTGTGAGCTGAGATCGCGCCACTGCACTCCAAACCGGGTGACAGTGCAAGACTCTGTCTCAAAA
>NW_016823439.1:441886-447970 GCF_001698545.2 Rhinopithecus bieti | reverse complement strand
AAAAAAAAAAAAAAAAAAAAAAAAAAAAACTCCCTGGTCATGTTGCTGTAGAAATTGTAAGCTCATTAGGTTGAAGCTAGAAGGCACGTTAAGATCCTTTTATTGCTGCCTGTGTTCCTCTGATAGACGTTTTAGCTCAACTTCTACACATGATCTTAGCTTTTTTGTATTACAGAACCTAATACCTAATTTGCATTTTTACTTCTTTCATTCTTAATGAACCACTGTGTGAGGATATGCTTTCTTTTTTATGGACAGTTGAGCTAGGTGTTTTTACAAGAATTCAGCTGTGTTAGTCAATAAGTAGGAATTTTACAGAGTCAATCAACTTTGGAAAAATGGTGATTACTTATTTTAACATTGTTTTTCCTGAGGCATTGCCTTTTCATGTTCCCACAACCCACCCACCTACTCTTACAGCATGAAGGAAATGAATTTTTATTTGTATGTGTATATTCACTTTGATCCCTTTGACAGTTTTCCTTACTTTTTCACTTATAATAAAAGGCAATTGAAGGCCAGGTGCCATGGCTCACGCCTGTAATCCCAGCACTTTGGGAGGCCAAGGCCGGTGGATCACTTGAGGTCAGGAGTTCGAGACCAGCCTGGCCAACATGGTGAAACCCCATCTCTACTAAAAATATAAAAATTAGCCATGCGTGGTGGTGCATGCCTGTAATCCTAGCTACTTGGGAGGCTGAGGCAGGATAATCACTTGAACCCAGGAGGCAGAGGTTGCAGTGAGCCGAGATTGTGCCACCATACTCCAGCCTAGACAACAAGAGCAAAACTCCGTCTAAAAAAAAAAAAAAAAAGGCAACTGAGATGAAGAGAGTCTTGGCCATACTGCTGAAAAGGAGAGGTACTAAAATGTGTTGGTTAACAACTAGGCTGCATCAGTATGCTTTAGAGTTATAGGAATACCCCAAAATTGAGAATCCGATGGGACTATATAATTTTAGAGCCAGTTCTACAGGTGAGACATAGACAACTTGTTCTGCTTGTCTGAAAACTTGTGTATAGAACTCTACAGAGAGGCTAAGAGGGAGTAAACAATCCTTTCTTTCTAGATCTTCATCTGCTGGTGGACGTGGCCTGCAAGCAGGAGCACTTTCCAAAGGAGGAAGAATTAAAAGAATGAGGCATGGATGACAAATGTGACATTGTGCACTAGCTGTAGCTGGAGGCAGACTAGCCTTGCACATGACAAACTGTTAGGAGTTTTTCAGTTCTGTTAAGGAAAAAAAGTATTTTTTGTTTCGTTAATTGAGAATTTTGTTAATTGAGAATTGGGAATTTGCTATGTACTACAGCGGTTCGGTTCAGATTATCTGCCTTGACAAACTACCGAACATCTAGCAGCCATGTTTTTTGGCTGCCCAGATCCCTTTTAAATGAAAAGTTCTGACCTTCTGTTATAGTCAAGGAGCATCTAAAAACTGCTCCATCTATGGTACTAGAGAATAATCTGTGTGTGTGCTGATTTGTCGTCTTGCCACTTAAACTGTAGTCAGCACAACTTTAGTGGGGAATTCAGTCTCTCTGATTCAAGTCACAGTGTGATCCTTTTAGAGGAGATCGTGTGAGAAACAAAGGCCTGTGAGGTCACCAACATTACAGATCTAAATGCATCAGGAATTCCAGGGAAGAAACTCTGGAGAAGAGCTAATTTTCTAAGTGATTAACCAGGAAATTCTCTTACTTCCTAACCTAGCATTCTGTTTTAAGAGCAAGGCATCCGGATGGACTTGGACCATCTATCACACTTAACACTCCCTGATTCTTTTATATTAATGGAAGCATTCTTCTATTTTCGTATCTTTCTTTCATTTTAATGATATATTATCATAAATGGTAAAAAGGTTTTATTAATATATCACTTACTTAAATGTCTTTAAAGAAAGTATTTAACTTGTTTTATATAATTGTATTTATAAATGCTGATAGATTTAAAGGTTTTAAAGTTTTATATTTTATTATTGCAGGATAGAAGGATAAAGGATGCATGTGTAGTATTTTATTTTGAAGGGAAAATGTACAGTGTGTGAACAAAACATTAAGAGATTTAATACACTATTTTCTTATTTTAGATTTTTACATTCAATAAGTATAAATTCTCATCTATATAAGGTATTGTGTGCAAATGTGGGGAAAAACTGATTAGTAGTCCTTTAGCAGAAGCTATGCCTCTGATTTTTAAAAAATGGTTTCGATCTAGTTTAAGGCTTCTGAGAGAATTTTGGATAGTGGGATAGATGGTAGCATTTTTTTCTTATCCCTGTTATAGGATTCTAGATTTGTGCAGTAGGATTGTGGGACTTTGTTTTAGGAGAGAAGGATATCTTGGATGTCCAGTTTCTGTGGTTGATCCCTTACTTTCTTACCCAGTGACAGCAAGAAACTTTCTGATTTAAAGTCTTTCGATTGACCAGAACTTTCTTATTGGATTCTGCTTCAGTTCTCCTATTAAACACTGCAGAAACAAAAGGAAAGCCTAGGAATATGAAACTAATTAAAAAGGCACTTGGTGATATGACATAGTACTATGCTAGCCACTGTGGATGTAACAGTTCATTTCTCATACTGCGCTGTGCCTTCCCAATGATGTCAAACCCTAGAAATATTACAGAGATCTACTTTTCTGGAAAAGGGTGAGCTCTGTGTTGATCTGCAGTGACTCTGTTTAGATATTAAAGTAGATTCTGAAAAGCGACCTGTGTGGTCCATCTGATTAGACTAGATAATGTCTATGTAATGGGCATTTATTTATCTTTATTAGCAAGGTTTAAAAGAGCAAATTATCAAGACACCTGTATCTTTTGGCCAGACTATATAATATTTTGTCAGAGTATGTGAAGAGGAGACCCAATTTCCAAATGAAGGAACTTTGCTTTTTCTCTGTCATACTGAAGAGCTAATATACTGTGTAGATGATATTTTCCCCTAAATATGGCTTTCTTAGCTTTATATATGTTGAGATAATATCTTTTGAGGAACACATGTCAAGCAGGAACCTTGGCATAGATTTGGTTTCAGTTGTTTTAAGGCTTAATTAATGAAATGCCTTATTCAGCTTTCCAAACATTTTTATGTATGAATACAGCAGACCAAGGAGCTGGATCTCCTGCTATCCTTACACGCCTTGTATCTATCAACTAAAGCTGTCATTAATGACTTGGACAAAATGGCAAGAGGTATAATAAAATCTTCCTGTGAATTAGCCAGTAGGGTCTGACACAACTAGTCAACTAACAAGGTTCCTGACTAGTACCTCAGTATTTCAGTACCTTAAGCACTGATAAATTTCAATCAGTCAACAATAAAGTGAGTGTTCCAACTAGACTTGTTGTCTTGCTTGTTCTTACTGTTTGGTGATTAATAGAAAACTCAATCATTATGACAGTTAATAGTATAATTCAGGCCGGGCGCGGTGGCTCACGCCTGTAATCCCAGCACTTTGGGAGGCCGAGACGGGTGGATCATGAGGTCAGGAGATCGAGACCATCCTGGCTAACATGGTGAAACCCCGTCTCTACTAAAAAATACAAAAAAAAAAAAAACTAGCCGGGCGAGGTGGCGGGCGCCTGTAGTCCCAGCTACTTGGGAGGCTGAGGCACGAGAATGGTGTAAACCCAGGAGGCGGAGCTTACAGTGAGCCGAGATCCGGCCACTGCACTCCAGCCTGGGAGACAGAGTGAGACTCCGTCTCAGAAAAAAATATATATATATAATTCAAATGAGATTGTACTTTGTTTTTCAAATAATCTGAATTTTAAAAGTTTTTTTTTTTTTCCCCATTTAAATAGCAATGGAATTGTTTAAATGCCATTAAGGATAAAGACAATTCTTAGGGCCGGGCGCGGTGGCTCAAGCCTGTAATCCCAGCACTTTGGGAGGCCGAGACGGGCAGATCACGAGGTCAGGAGATCGAGACCATCCTGGCTAACACAGTGAAACACCGTCTCTACTAAAAAATACAAAAAAAATCTAGCCGGGCGAGGTGGCGGGCGCCTGTAGTCCCAGCCACTTGGGAGGCTGAGGCAGGAGAATGGCGTAAACCCGGGAGGTGGAGCTTGCAGTGAGCTGAGATCCAGCCACTGCACTCCAGCCTAGGTGACAGAGCAAGACTCCGTCTCAAAAAAAAAAAAAAAGACAATTCTTAGACATGTTTTACAGAAACCTACATTTTTGGAAAAGGATGAATGATCTTTAATACATTTAATCAATCCAGAGGTGAAAGTAGACCCTGAAGGATGATCTGTCTCATGTATAAGATTAGCTAGTAGATGTCATTGAGACTTAGGCATTTCATTACAATAGTGATGGCATCTTTATGACATCTCTAGGAAAATGTTGTAGTATATCAAACCTAGAGGGTAACTCCAAAACTTTAAAGCTGAAGAATAATTGCTCTTGCAATTCTGGTGACCTAAAACAGTGAACTAAACTACATAGAACTGTTTGGTTTGATTCTGAGTTTCTCCAGGTCTCCAGGTTCATGATGCATATCATCATCATTTCCAAATCTCAGAGTTTCCTCAAGAGAGGGCAACCACATTTGTATCTGTCTTCTTTCTGTCAATTAAGTGTGTGTATTAATTACTAGGGCTAGGTCTCTTCATTCCTTTGCACATTTTAAGCAGGAATAGATGAGGCAAAGCCTATTTGTAGGTTTTTTTTTGTTTAGTTTAACTTTAAAGGTATTTTTGCATATATCATATATAACAATGTATATGTTGCATTATTTATGCTATACAATTACATGGCATACACAGAATAAAAACATAAACCATGACAGATTTCAAAAAATTTTCTCCAGCAGAATTACAACTCTTCCTATCTTTTAGGAAAGGAGCTACAAAGGGTCTATATAGTTGGCCTTCCATATCAGTGGGTTCCACATCCATGGTTTCGGTTAACCTCAGATTGAAAAAGTTTGAGAAAAAAAATTCCAGAAGTTCTGAAAAGCAAAACTTGAATATGCCACAGACCATACACTTTAAATCCATGAGAATTAAGGAATGTATAGGCATTGTTTTAGGTATTACAAGTAATCCAGAGATGATTTAAACTATACAGGAGGATGTGCATAGGTAGCATGCAAATACTAAGCCATTTTAATAAAGGCCATGAGCATCCTTGGATTTTGGTACTCAGTGGGTACCAGAACCAGTCTTCCATGGATACCAAGGGATTACTGTAGTACCTGCATTCTATTCCTTTCTTTTTTTGAGGCAAAGTCTTGCTTTGTTGCCCAGACTGGAATCCAGTGGCACCATCTCAGCTCATTGCAACCTCCACCTCCCAGGTTCAAGAGATTCTCCCACCTCAGCATCCCAAGTAGCTGGGATTATAGGTGCATGCCACTGACGCCCGGCTAATTTTTTGTATTTTTAGTAGAGACGGGGTTTCGTCATGTTGGCCACCAGGCTGGTCTCGAACTCCTGACCTCAAGTGATTCACCCGCCTCGGCCTCCCAAAGTACCGGGATTACAGGCGTGAGCCACCATGCCCAGCCAGCTGTACCTGCATTATATTCTTAAAGTCCAAACAAGACAGAAAAAGTGCTACATTAAGAATTTATTTTAGGCCTGCCAGGGTGGGTCATGCCTGTAATCCCAGCACTTTAGGAGGCCTAGATGGGAGGATTGCTAGGGCCCTGGAGTTCAAGTTCAGCCTGGGCAACATAGGGAGACTCCATCCCTACAAAAACATTCGTTTTATTTATTTATTTATTTATTTATTTATTTATTTATTTATTGAGATGGAGTTTCGCTCTTGTTGCCCAGGCTGGAGTGCAATGGCACAATCTCAGCTCACTGCAACCTCTACCTCCCAGGTTCAAGCAATTCTCCTGCCTCAGCCTCCCAAGTAACTGGAATTACAGGCATGCGCCACCACGCCAGGCTAATTTTTTTTTGTGTTTTTAGCAGAGACGGGGTTTCTCCATGTTGGTCAGGCTGGTCTTGAATTCCCGACCTCAGGTGATCCCCAAACTCGGCCTCCCAAAGTGCTGGGATTATAGGCGTGAGTCACCATTCCTGGCCCAACAAAAAATTTTTAAAAATTTGCAGGGTGTTGGCT
>NW_016823439.1:410826-441442 GCF_001698545.2 Rhinopithecus bieti | reverse complement strand
AAAAAAAAAAAAAAAAACAAGGTCAAGAGATTGAGACCATCCTGGCTAACACGGTGAAACACCGTCTCTACTAAAAATACAAAAAATCAGCTGGGCGTGGTGGCAGGCCCCTGCAGTCCCAGCTACTTGGGAGGCTGAGGCAGGAGAATGGTGTGAAACTGGGAGGCGGAGCTTGCAGCGAGCCAAGATAGCACCACTGCACTCCAGCCTGAGCAAAAGAGCAAGACTCTGTCTCAAAAAAAAAAAAAGAAAAGAAAAGTTTGCAGGGTGTGGTGGCACGCACCTGTGGTCCCAGCTACTCTGGAGGCTGAGGTGGGAGGCCATGAAGGTCAAGGCTGCAGTGAGCCATGATGGCACAACTGTGCTCCAGCGTGGGTGACATAAGACCCCGTTTCAAACAACAAAAATAAACAAAAAAATTATTTCCGAATTTGTCTTTGATCTAGGTTAGTTATTAGGTCTGAAATTCTGAAACTACTCTCATAAACCTTATCTACAGGGGAAACAATGTTGAAGGTCAATAGACTACTCATCCTTTTTGCTTTCAGAGGCATTATGTCATTTAATCTTTACAACAGACCTATCGTAATTATTATCATCAGCATTTTACAGATGATCAGAGATTCATTTGTACATGAGGTAAGAAACACATAAAATTTACTACCATAACCATTTTTAAGTGTACAGTTCACTAGATTTAACTATATCCACATTGTTGTTCATTTGTATAATTTTGAAAGTTTATGGCAGCAGTTCAGAAATAAAATGTCTCACCACAGTCAAATATAATCTGGTAATTTGAAACTTCAAATGCTATAAAGGTATTAGAAACTGTTGTGTTATTTCTAATGGCAAGGTAGTAATAAGGATTGTAGTTCATGAATGTGGTAATTAGCCAGAAATTCATTTTCTTTTTGCCTATGCTTTTCTCATTAATCATATTTTACCCTTTTGCTTGTATTTATGACATGGACTTCTTTGGAGTCTTACATTGAAGGCATAGGTCTGATCCATAGTATTATTTCACCTCTCAAAGATTGAAAAGAAAATAACAGTTGGATTCCAGACCTCTGACATGAACCTGATTTGAAAGTTCCATATAGGCACAGTTTAGACAGAGCTACTGAATTTAAATTAGTAAGAGCTGAAGAAAAGCTAAGCATAAAATGGACAGAGCCCTTCCCAGGGTAGCAGACATAAGCAGCAGTAAATCCGCAAGTACTAAAGCACAGGATCACTTTATTCTGGCTTTCTGCCATTTATAGACACTCAAACTTGGAATGAGCAGAACTCCTTTTGAATTTATATTTGCAAAACCTTGTGTCCATTCTTTTCTGGATTACCTTTATTTTTTCTGTTTATTTCCTCATACCATCATCTATGCTCTGTTGGGTGCAGAGTCTGCTTAGATATGTTTGAGTGGCCCTGATTTGCATGTGGTAGCTTGCGTACCCAGAGAGAGGTACTGGGGATCAAATTGGATGCAGTTTAGCTGTGGCTCAATAGAGGGAGTAGAGGAGCTGAGGGAGGGGAGAGAGCAAAAGAACGTGTCTGGTTAAGTAAGTGTTGTGTGTGCGCACCAGGAGGAGGGGGGCAGGGTGGGGGGTGGTTGCCTCTAGCAGCTCCACCCTCACTTTGTCAGCAGGTAGAGAGCGTGATTGCTGTCCCAGGGGAGGGAGTCAGAGCTAGAACACCAATTACAAACTACAGGCTTCCTGCTCTAGGGAGTTGATCCAGAATTGTCTTTCTGAAAGGAAGCACTCGAATCCTTCCGAACTTTCCAAGTCTATCCATGATTCAGAGATACTGCCTTCTCTCTCTGGGATTTTCTGTGTTTCTGATAGTGAATTGTTGATGTATTTGCTACTTTGCTCCTTTTCTCTTTCAAGACTTGGTCATTTTATATGCTGTTTGGAGAAAAAAAAGAACTTTTATTAGAAAGAGGTTTCAGAAATGATTTTGGATTTTCTATAAGTGTTTAATCTAGTTCTTGGGGACAGCATCTCTCATCCTGGAGTAAATTTCTGCCTTTGACCTGCATGGATTATTTTTTCAGGCTGCGGAATTTCTCGGCACCTACCTGTAGTATGGGGCACTTTGTTTGGTTGCAGAGTAAGAAGGTGGAAGAATGAGCTGTACTTGGTTAAGCAGTTGAAACCTTTTTTGAGCAGGATCTGTAAAAGCATAATTGAATTTGTTTCACCCCCGTGGATTCCAGTGGGCCCGACAGCGCAACAGGTTTGCAGATTTCTTTTGAAATTCTTTTTTTCCCCCCTCCCTCTGCCTCAGCAAAAGAAACGAATCTATATAACAGGTTCATGTTGTTCAATTGCTTGGCTTTTCAGCACTTATTCTGAAAACTTTATAATATTTTAAACTTGACCTTGGAACACAGAGGGCTTTGTGGGTGAAGTGTATTTCTATTTACTTAAGGGTGCACATTTTAAAAATCTTATTCTGTGTTTGTACAAAGACCCAAATTTTCACAGTGCCTGGAAATAGCACAGATTTATTCTACTCAAGCTTATTTGTATTTTTTCAGGGTATTCTACCTAGAGCCTGTGGTTCATCGCCTCCCCGCTCCCCCTACCTTTTATTCCCCACCCCCTCAAGGAATTTGAAAACATGTTAGGAATAGTCCTTTGTTTTTCTTATGAACCTAGAAAATTACAGATCATAAAATCTGGATATTAAAGTAGTTTCCAAAAGCATCTCATGAGAAATCAAAGTGCTCGGCATTTCCGAGCTGGAGAATAAAATCAAGAATCCTTAAGAAAGAAAAGAAAATGGAGATAGAAATATGAATTTTAATTGGAAAAATAATTGGAAAGCTAACCTTTTCAAATACTCTAATTATGAAAGTTGGAAAAGGTTGTGATGTTCAGGATTATCCTGTAATGTGTGAAGATACATAAATTAGCACCTAATTTATAGGCAAATTTTGGTAAAACACAAAAAATTATGGTATGTCTAAGTTCATGAAAAGTCTGTAAATGCAGTGGGCCTGGAACCCTGGCTACATTGAAATACAGTTTAATGTGGAAACTTTTCTAACTACATGTTGTAGCATCTTTGGACATCAACGTGTGGCCTGAAATTTTTATTGTTCCCTCTTCTCTTCCATTAAAAAAAAATCTCCTTGTGGTTTTTAGTCATTTACCATTGACACATATTATGGCTTAAAAAGGGCCATCTCTTCCTTTTCTGAGCTGGAGTTCTTCACTCTCACCTTTGATGCATGGCCGTAGCTGTTTACTTTGCCTTGTTTTGTTCATGAACATTGGGTTTAGTGCCTGGCAACTTGATGCATATGGAAGAGCAATGCCAAGTGATCTGACATAATACAAATTCACGATGTGACATTCAATCACAAGCAAAGTTGGAAATTCCAAAGAGAAGTGGTGAGATCTTTACTAGTCACAGTGAAGATGGGAGAAAATGACATACCTGCCGCAGATGTGGGCTGAAAATATCCTCTTCTCTGCCCAATCAGGAATGCCACCTGTTCTTGGGAATAAACTTTAGAGAAAGGAAGGGCCAAAACTACGACTTGGCTTTCTGAAACTGAAGCGTAAATGTTCTTTTCCTCCATTTGTCTGGATCTGAGAACCTGCATTTGGTATTAGCTAGTGGAAGCAGTATGTATGGTTGAAGTGCATTGCTGCAGCTGGTAGCATGAGTGGTGGCCACCAGCTGCAGCTGGCTGCCCTCTGGCCCTGGCTGCTGATGGCTACCCTGCAGGCAGGCTTTGGACGCACAGGACTGGTGCTGGCAGCAGCGGTGGAGTCTGAAAGATCAGCAGAACAGAAAGCTATTATCAGAGTGATCCCCTTGAAAATGGATCCCACAGGAAAACTGAATCTCACTTTGGAAGGTGTGTTTGCTGGTGTTGCTGAAGTAACTCCAGCAGAAGGAAAATTAATGCAGGCAAGTATAACTTTATTATATTTCACTTTCCATCTGTTTGAAATATGCCTTTCTTCTTTTGTCTTCCAAATGAAATACCATACATGGGCTTCTACTGCTTAGCTTTCTATTTCATAGAAAGAGTAGATACTGCCTTATTGGCATTCTAAAGCAAATTCTTATTTTATACTCTGGAAGAAATACATAAATCCTATATTTTAGAAGATTATCTGCTTATTTTTAACTGGTATTGCATAACTACTTAGATACACATAATACCTTTTTTTAAGTGATATATTCTGGGCTCTAATTTTTGATAGATGAAATATATTAGCTTGTGTTTAATTGATGTGAGGATTGTACTTTACATCCTGTTTAAATTGAAGTAAGCACTAAGAAGATTGATTTTAATGGTCAGCAGCACCTGAAATTCTGGAATGCCCTTGGAGCATATTTGATTACTGTCACTTTTAAAATTCAGTCAAGCTTGAATGCTATGGCTGGCCTTACACCACGTGTGGCACCCTATTGCTAAGCGCAAAATGGAGAGGATTGGATTACAAAATGGACACAAGGTGTAAACCTGCCTCCTGATCACTTTGGCCTCATCCACACATAATTTTATCATTTTCAATAATTTAAATTTAACATATTTTTTACTGATCTGCCAAGTTTTTCAGACACAGATTCTTAGGCTTTCAGACTGTGAATGTTGCCTGTAACTCATTCATACATGAAATGACTGGGGCCATAGCATTTCATAGACCAGTTGCTCGTTCCCCATAGTAAAGACAGAACCTAGAGGGCTGTACCTTTTTAATGGTCTTTCCACTGTCTTACTCCATAAAATGATGTTGCTTATTGATTGAAATTTATCATATAAAAGAACAATTCTTGCTGTAGCTACTGGACACAGGTTAAAATATTCTTAAATGTGATCTATCTTAGCATCCAAACTCAAATTTTAATTTTGTGATATGAACAGACTATGAACAGAACCAATTTATTGTATGAATTTTAATTATTGTCTACTTAGAGAAGATAGGAAAATTTAACAAATTATGGAACTTATTCCCAAACATGTATTCTTTAATATATGGTTTAGTGTTTATTCATTATCACTTCTTAGGCAATATTTTGAAGCTGGGATAAATGAAGTAGAAGGAGAATTAGGTGAAAATGGAAGGCTTTGCTATTTAGAAAATAGGAAAGAAGAGTATATCTGGAAAAATGGCATAAGATTTTTTTGAATAAGATAATTTGGACTCTAAAATGGAATTAGGAATACTTAAAAGCTAAAATCATAAATCATCTTGAATACTACAGCAATTGGAAAGGAAACTTCCTTCCTGGCCTTGCCTAGTTAATACCCTAAAGCATGAATTGTGTGCTCCATTTTAGTTTTTACCATAAGTAATTTTACTAGTCGTATTTTGATATCACTGAAGTTTTTGAGAGCCATACATGCCTTATTGATATCCTGTGATAGCATGTTCAGTGGGCTAATTATGTGGTCCATAAAATGTATTCTTTTAAGTTTTAATGTTATTATCATAAAGCTCTACATAAAGTTTGTGTTTTCATAAAGGAAAAAGTAAACAAACACCACCAGTTGGCATTCTCTTTGCCATTCATTATTTTATCAATCTTTATCATATCTTCTCTTATTCTATCCTTTTTCTCACTCTGGCAAATCTTACCAATCTTTTTTCTTTTTTAAACTATTAACTTTGATCCTATCATTATACATTAAGTATTGTTTTTACTTTGTGAAGAGGGAATTTCATCATACCTTAGCAAAGACTTTCAGGCTTTACAGTGGATAGTTTTATGTCACTGGCAATTGTTTAGTCTTCACCTCTCTGTCCACATATGCTTCTTTTAGGTCTTTAAATAAGCCTTTTCACTAGCTTAGTATTCATTTCTGGATACTTTCCATATTGGTTTTGGTTTATTGTCTGTTAATCAATTTTTAATCTACAACAGTTATTAAAGTTTCTCAATAACCTCTTATGAAAACTTTATTTTTAAAAAAACAAGCTTCTGAATTATATATATGGTTTTCTTTATCCATTTTTTGATTAATTCTTTCAAAGAACTCTAGTGTGTTAGGGACACATGGTTTACACTTCTGAAATCCATGCTGTTTGTTCCTTATCGGATTACACTGCAACTCAGGTTTACTAAACTGTGGTTAGCCAAGCCTTCCATTTAACTGAAGTTCCGTTTATATCTTCTAGAGATGTGCTTTGCTGTACTTTAACTTTCTCAGTGGAGAGCTGTACCCTGGTGTCACAAATCTAAAAGGAGTCTTCTCTTTGGTTTTGAGGAATTCTGGATAATTCTGTGAATCCTTCTACCTACGAATTATTCTAGTTGCCTGTTAAGATTAGTTGTCTCCAAAGATTGCAGTCAAATCTTTTTAAACTTGAGGATGCTATGTGCCAAAAAATGTACAGTTATGAGAACAGCGATTTAAAAAAAAAAATGTTATTTCTGGAATTCTCAGATAATTTCTGAAAAGCAGACATTTCTTTACATTTTGTTCAATTAATTCAGCATATAGACAATTTCATAAGGACCAAACTAACTGAATTTTCATTTGTATTATGATTTTAATTTTTCTTAGATAAAAGGAGACCCCTCCTTGACAATGTGCCCCCAATTTGTTAAATAGTATAATAGATCATAGAATTGCCTCTAAAAGAATTTTGTCTCAACTTTGTCTGATGGCTGTATGTACAAGGGCATTGAAAGTCAAGTTTTGATGATTTTTGTTCTGATTCTTATCCCTCACTGTTTGTGCTTAGGTTTTTCCTTGCCAATAGTAATGATCCATTTTACAAGGTATGTTCAAAATTATTAATTGTAATATTCTTCTAAAAGCACTAGAATAAAGTCAAAATAGAAGAGGAAATGTTGTTGCCTTTGCCCTTCTATTTCTCAAGTCCTCTCTTTTCGATTTCAGAACATCTCATTTTAGTCCTGTCCAAATTTTATTATTTTCCTTTCTATTTTGCCCAGGAGTTGCTTCTGTATATTACTGTATCATTCCAACTCTTTGTCATTGTCTTTAAAGTGTCTAATTCTTAGGTTTCCCCTACATTTGCCAAAATATTTGTCTCTTCCTCTTCTCTGATTTCCTTCCACTCTTTTATTTTTCTTTTGTTTTCCACTGAATTTGTACATTTAGGATTACCTTCCACTGCTATTCTGGATCGGTATTTTAATAACCATCAAAAATCCAGGTCAAGGAAACTTTTCAGATCTCTTAATTACCTGGCGGTGACTGATAAAAAGGACTAAATGATAGTGATTACTTCTTACTGTTTTTATTCACATTGGAATATATTCTTTCTCTCCTGTTTTATACCATTATAGAAGGAAAAGTGTTGGAGCTGATTCGTGGTCTAATTTCCACTTTTCTGGTTTGGTTACCTCTTATCAATGTTTGTTTCTATTATTTCAAGGAATATTATTGCCACCACTTCTAAAAATGATTACAGTCATATTTTATTTCTCAATCCTGTTGATTGTTTATAAATATTTTTTCAAGGGACAACTCAAAATTATTCTTTCTTCTCAGAGCAAAAGAGTAAGAGGATCTTAGTGTGGCACAAGAGATGTCACCAATTCTCTAACTATCACACTCTTCCTGCTCAGCTGGTTGTCCTGGATTTTCTTAGACTCCAGGATAAAGTTATGATCAAGATTAAAATGTATTCCCCTGAGGCTTCAGACCTACCATGGGAGCAGCGGTAGTTTAGCACGTGGCCAGTAGCAGTGAACACCTTCTGCAGAAATTCCCCTTTGCACAATATCTCTGCTTGCCTCTTAATTTTACCTGTTAGTCAGCACATAGTTATCCCATTGTTGCATTTTTTACATTATTTGTAGGCAGGGCCTGAAACTTTAAGTTTTTGGCCAAAGCCAGAGAGACAGTCCTATGTTGCAAACTATAGTTGGCAAAGTATCTAAACTGTGACTTGGAGGACTTGACTTTTAGTTCCACACACAGAGGAATATGCTGCCACTATAAATATTAATAGTTGTGTGATTTGGGACAAAATAGTTTTTGCCTTTCTAGGCTTCAGATTTCCAGTCTGTGAAATTGAGGAATTAAAATATAATACTGCCAAACTTCTGCTATGCACTTTGCATGTATTAGCACATTGAATTCTCATAATAACTTCATGAGAGAAGAAATTCAGTACCTTTATTTTTTACATTTTACAGATAAGCAAACTGAGGATTAAAATGTTAATAACTGTCAAAGTATTAACTATTATTGTCTAATAAGTGGTGTTGCTGGAACTTGAACTGCAGAGCCCATGCTTTACCAGCTCTAAAATTCTGTATATGTAAGAATGCCACAGATGAAGAGAACATCAGTCTAGAGTTTGTATAAAAAATTTATTTCCAGAGTAGAAAGGAATGAAAATGATAAGTACCATGATCTGAGATTGATCCAGAATGCATCATATCCTGCTACCTTCTAATAATCTCTGTATTTCTTCTATTTCTCTCATTTTGTGTTGCATTTGCAAAGATATTAGTAAATCACAATGTCTGTTTACTCAGTATCTCCCTTATAATGTAACATATTTTATCATCTTTCTCTTCATTTTAAAAGTCTAGGTTAAGTTATCGAATATAGGAACCTGAAATAATAAACACTGAAATAGCATGCATTTAACTGACATTGCTCAAGTTAGAGTTCCTTCCATGCAGAAATTTTAAAATAGATTTTTGTGATTTTGTTTGATGCCAGCCTTTAAAAGAAGTATAGAGTAGATATTCAAAGTATGATCAACTCCGTTATTTATGTAAATGAAGGTACAGAAAATCCAATTAATTAGTAATTGACTTTGGAATGTAGTCAGGAGTATACCATCAGACACAGTTCCTCTGTGCTCACAAACATTCTTAGGTGCTTGCCTCCTATGATCCCAGCTCAGAGCCTTCCTGACATGGCTTTTGAGTCTTCTATTCTAGACTTGGCCTTGTTGTTAGAAGCCTGGCACCCAGAAAAGACAAAGAAGCTGCAGAATATTTTCAATGATAATTTTTAATAAGTTCTCATCAAATAGATTTGTATATATAACAGTTCTGTACTTCAACAAAATTTGTATCCAACAAAATTTGTAAGTTCAACTTCATACATATCTGGTTAATAGGAGGTAATGGATGAAGTATATCCCTGGCTATTGCTCCCATCAGGCTATTTAGTGTTCATTTGGCAGACTCTTGGTTGGCAGGGGGGAGGGGGGCGGGGGGAGGGGGTAGGTATTTCCTTGGGTTTTGTTTATAGTAAATGTGTTATGTATATATGCTGTGTGTAGGTTGTAAATTATCCCGAAACATAGCCATAATTTACTTTTACTTTTTTTGTTTCTTTGTTTTTTGAGATAGGGTCTTGTTCTGTCTTCCAGGCTGGAGTTGCAGGGCGCAGACACAGCTCGCTCACCGCAGCCTCGACCTCCTGGGCTCCAAAGCGATCTGCCCACCTCAGCCACAAGTAGCTGGAACCACAAGCATGCGAGCCACTTGCCCAGCTAATTTTTTTAATTTTTTGTAAGAGACGGGTTTTTCCATGTATTCTGCATTAATAAAGGTATTCCTGGACCAGGTGTGGTGGCTCACGCCTGTAATCCCAGCACCCAGTGAGAGGCTAAGGTGGGAAGGATCACTTGAGCCAGGATTTCCGAGATCAGCCTGGGCAACATAGTGAGACCCTGTCTTAAGAACAAGGTATTCTGGAGGTCATGGTTTTGCTTGTTATGTTTTTGTTTTATTAAAAAGCCTTGGCTGGGCGCAGGTGGCTCAAGCCTGTAATCCCACGCACTTTGGTGAGGCCGAGACGGGCGGTTCACGAGGTCAGGAGATCGAACATCCTGGCTAACATGGTGAAACCCGTCTCTACTAAAAAATGGAAAAAACTAGCCGGGCGAGGTGGCGCGCTGCTAGTCCCAGCTACTCGGGGAGGCTGAGCAGGAGAATGGCGTGAACCCCAGGAGGCGGAGCTTGCAGTGAGCTGAGATCCGGCCTCTGCACTCCAGCGCTGGGCGGGACAGAGCGAGGAGCGAGATTCCGTCTCAAAAAAAAAAAAAAAAAGCCTTTACATTTTGTTAATTGGAAAGAGTTTATTGGATTTTTTAAAACTTTCAAATTGCTAATTACAGTAGATTTTAAAAAATGTTATAAATGAGTAATATCCTGTTAGGAACCAGAATTGGTAGCAGGGTATTGTTAGAGAAGACTGTGAGAATGATATTCCATTAAATTTATGTAGAAATTTTCTTCCAAGAAGCTTAAAATGATTCACCATACCTGGAGCCAGGTAAGAACAGGTGCTATTAACTCCATTTTACAGAAAAGGAAATATACTGGGAAAGAGAAAGAAAGTAAATCATCTAAGAACAAAGTTGCACAGAGACTGAGCCGGTCTGGTTTGCAGGAGATAGGAGAGTAATCAACTTTTAAGGAATCTGAAGATGTTGATTTCTCAAAGGTCAGTTCTACTGAGTGGAAATCCTAAAGGCCTTTTCCTATTTACCCAAGGACTCCTATTCTCCTTTCCTGCTATATTTTTCTTTACAAAATTATTAATGTGGCATGCTATAATGTTTTAGTTTTGTAGTTGTCTATCTCCCCACAGTAGAATATGAGTTCTGTGAAAGCAAGGATTTTTGTCTCCTTTGTTCAAAGCTGTATACTTAGCACCTAAGTATACTTAGTCCTTGGACATGGTGGGTACTCAGTAAATATTTATTAATGAATATAAGGAATATTGTAGTACCGAGTAACTCTGATGGCTGGGAGATCACTCTAGAATAAAACATGCTTATCACATTTTTAAAGAATGTTATAAGGTAGATTATTTTGAGTGTGTGTGGTTTGATATAGCAGGCTGTGTTCCTTTACTCTTCTGACTTACCAACAGCCTAGTGTCTTGTTATTTCAGAAATCATAAATGTGGCTGTAATCGATATGTTTAAGGTGTTCCTTTACACAGGATTTTAGAGTTTTTTCTTTAGTTTGATAGCTTAAACCTTGCTGTTTAGGATATTCTGGTTTTCCAAGAAAGATTATTCAGGTCCTGATTTTAAACCTTTGATTTTAAGATATTAGCGTGCATCCAAAGGACCTTACCTTCTTAGTACTTAAATTTGTGATTACCAATTCTGGTTTTTAGATGCCCTAAAGCACAGTTTTTAATCTTATTTGTGTGTGCCACAGGCCCTTTTGAGAATGTGATAATCATTATTGACCATAGGCACAAAATACACACAAATACTTAACATACACAATTTTGCATAAAATCTCAGTGAGTTGAGAGAGTCTGTAAGACATATCTAGAGATCTAAGGACTCCAGATGAAGAGCAACTATCCTAACATAATCCCAATTATTTCAAAAAATTAAACCAAATTCTCAAAACAAATTTACCTTCAGTTTACTTAATTTGAAAAGTACTTGTATATATTACTTGAAGTCAGACAAACAACAATATTACGATGCAGTTATAAGAAAGTGGCCTGACCTTAGGTGAAGGAACTCCAGAACTAAAAAAATTATGTCTGACAAAGATCTTCTTATGTGTAGTAAGTGAATTCTGCTCTCCAAATATGAAGTGGAACTGCATCAATTCAAGACATGCTTACAATCCCTTCAGCATGGCAGTTCCACTGAAAGGCCCTTAAGAATAATGGATATTGGCCGGGCGCGGTGGCTCAAGCCTGTAATCCCAGCACTTTGGGAGGCCGAGACGGGCAGATCACGAGGTCAGGAGATCGAGACCCTCCTGGCTAACCCGGTGAAACCCCGTCTCTACTAAAAAATAGAAAAAACTAGCCGGGCGAGGTGGCGGGCGCCTGTAGCCCCAGCTACTCGGGAGGCTGAGGCAGGAGAATGGCTTAAACCCAGGAGGCGGAGCTTGCAGTGAGCTGAGATCTGGCCACTGCACTCCAGCCTGGGCGACAGAGCGAGACTCCGTCTCAAAAAAAAAAAAAGAAGAAGAATGGATATTTTACTCACATGTTTTGAGATTAGTAGAACCATTGTGGCTTTATGTGTCTATTTAGTTACTACATTCAGAAAACTGAGGGTATAAAACAAACTGTAACTTTTTGTTTTCTTCCCATGTCTTTAGTTTCCACTCTTCAAGCTCCATTGCTTTCCATAAGGCAGGGTTCTTTGGGCCCTTAAATTTCTATTTGCTCTAATGGAAAAATTTATATATTTTTTAAAGCCAAGATTTGTTGTTGCTTGCTTGTTTTGAATGACAGATAAGCTACTTTACATACCCTTTTTATCTGGGTTCTAAACTTTACAGTTCATAGATAAATTTTATTTTGTGCTATACTTTTTAATATATTGGAATCTGTGTTTAATTTACAAACTTGGAAACACCAGAGCAACCAAAATGATTTAAAACTAAGGTTTTAAAAAATTGTAAGCACAAAGGCCTGGCACATTATTCCTCAAGATAAGAAGTTAGACTACAATATTTAGAAATCCTCATCTCTAGGCCAGGTGCGGTGGCTCACGCCTGTAATCCCAGCACTTTGGGAGGCTGGGGCAGGTGGATCACTTGAAGTCAGGAGTTTGAGACCAGCCTGGCCAACATGGTGAAACCCTATCTCTACCAAAAAATTTAAAATTAGCTAGGTGTGATATTGCACGCCTGTAGTCCCAGCTACTCGGGAGGATGAAGCAGGAGAATCGCTTGAATCTGGGAGGCAGAGGTTGCAGTGAGCCAAGATTGTGCCACTGCACTCCCACCTGGGTGACAGAATGAGACTCTGNTTTACAGTTCATAGATAAATTTTATTTTGTGCTATACTTTTTAATATATTGGAATCTGTGTTTAATTTACAAACTTGGAAACACCAGAGCAACCAAAATGATTTAAAAACTAAGGTTTTTAAAAAATTGTAAGCACAAAGGCCTGGCACATTATTCCTCAAGATAAGAAGTTAGACTACAATATTTAGAAATCCTCATCTCTAGGCCAGGTGCGGTGGCTCACGCCTGTAATCCCAGCACTTTGGGAGGCTGGGGCAGGTGGATCACTTGAAGTCAGGAGTTTGAGACCAGCCTGGCCAACATGGTGAAACCCTATCTCTACCAAAAAATTTAAAAATTAGCTAGGTGTGATATTGCACGCCTGTAGTCCCAGCTACTCGGGAGGATGAAGCAGGAGAATCGCTTGAATCTGGGAGGCAGAGGTTGCAGTGAGCCAAGATTGTGCCACTGCACTCCCACCTGGGTGACAGAATGAGACTCTGTCTCAAAAAAAAAAAAAAAAAAAAAAAAATCCAGTCTTTGAATCTAAAGCAGAGGCAGCATAACTATCTTCAAGACTCCTGTTTGTTGTTGTTGCTTTAAATCTAGAATACCCTGTCATGATGGAAATTGACTATAATACAACTATAATTTTAAATAGCACATTAAATTATTATGTACTTTTGTGCATGCTAGTATATCAAAAAGGTATTGTTGTACATACATAAATATATGACATTTGAGAAACACTGTTGGTATTTTACTTCTGTAGAAAAATTTGGATGAGACTAAAGGTCTTATGTTTTAAGTCTACTTATTTTGCTATTTTCTAAAAATACAAAACAAAAAAATGTATAGATTTCTATTCGTTGTTTCCCCCAAAACCATTTTCTACAGTCTTATGTATTATCTACTCTAAAACAACAAAAAACATCTTTTGTATGATCTGGGTTTTGTGTTCCCTTATTTTAATATCTTCTACCGGCCGGGCGCGGTGGCTCAAGCCTGTAATCCCAGCACTTTGGGAGGCCGAGACGGGCGGATCACGAGGTCAGGAGATCGAGACCATCCTGGCTAATACGGTGAAACCCCGTCTCTACTAAAAAATACAAAAAACTAGCCGGGCGACGAGGCGGGCGCCTGTAGTCCCCGCTACTCGGGAGGCTGAGACAGGAGAATGGCGTGAACCCGGGAGGCGGAGCTTGCAGTGAGCTGAGATCCGGCCACTGCACTCCAGCCTGGGTGGCAGAGCAAGACTCCGTCTCAAAAAAAAAAACTTCTACCTAGAATTATATTGATGATCTGACTTTAAAATTCTTGTGGTCAAGTTTCTTTAACTTTTGAAGGAGTATATTGGCCCTATATTGGAATTAAGTCCCATTCAGTTTTCCATTCCTAGAGTAAAATACAATTTTGATGGAGGGGAGGGAAAAGTGGCAGAATATTCCATTTGTGAAATATAATCATCAAATTTCAAGCCAGAAAAAAACAGTCCAGTCTTCTCATTTTATATATGAAGAATTGAACTCAGATTGGTGCTTATCAAAGAATTCCAATCTGCTGCTGTATCTTACTGGCCAATATTTTTAGCATTGTTTATTTATTTATTATAAACCTTTTGGGGTCACTGCAGGGAAATTAAAAAGCAGATGTCAGCAGAGATTTCCCCCTGAACATTCCATTAAGAAGATATAGACTGCCACAGGGTCTCTTTCCTCTTTGATCCCTAGTCAACTACAAGGCATACTTTAAAACAAGTGAGCAGACAAAAAATACCTCACCACAGTCTAGCAATACTTTTATGTGGTGCTGTGTCATTTATTCTGCCACAAAATCACTGCACATCAAGTGGTCTGTAGCCCTGGATCTTCTCAGAGCAATATCACGTCTTTATAAAGTCTAGGCTGAGAATCTTACCAAGACTGGAAGATGTGCTGGATTCCCTAGATGCCTTATAATGTGGTTTTCCTATTTGTACCAAATTCTGTGACAGATACTATAGTAATTCAAAGAACAGCACCTTAGCCTAGTCCAACTGAGGAGAATCAACTTAAATAGCAGGAGGCATTATGTATTGAATGCCAGATGTAGTTGTAGGCGTAAATGCATTAGAGTGCTGATTTATTTTCTCTTCCTTCCTTTCGTTCTTCCTTTCTTTTCTTTTCCTTTTCTTTTCTTTTCTCTTTCCTCTTCTCTTCTCTTCCCTCCCCTCCCCTCCCCTCCTCCCCTCCCCTCCCTTCCCTTTCCTCCTTCCTTCTTCTTTCTTTCTTGTCATTAGAGACAGGGTCTTTCCCTGTCACCTCTCTCTGTCACCCAGGCTGGAGTGTAGTGGTACCATCAGAGCTTACTATAACCTTGAACTCCTGGGCTCAAGCCATCCTCCCACTTCTGCCTCCCAAAGCTCTGGGATTACAGGCATGAGCTACCGTTTCTGGCCTAGGATGCTGATTTTCATTTTTTCAGGAGTCATTCAAGTGATTGTGGTAATTCTGTCTCAGATTCCCTATGATTAAAGAAAAAACAAATGAAAAATATTAAATTTTAACCCAGGCAACTTCAAGTAGCTTAAAGTTAGAGAAAAAAGTACTACAACCCAGTCATACCTTCTAACCTTTTACTGTTATCAGTTAATTACAGGTTGTTATATTCCTGTGTGTATAATACTCATCTTTAGCATTGTCTTTAGGAGTCTAGAATGACTAGACACCATGGCTTTTTTTTCAGGTTGCAAACTGACTTTCTAAAATGTGCCAATCAGTCCTTGTTACATTTTAGTTAAAACAGTAAATTTAGCTTTAAACAGAATTCAACATATTGGAAGTTTTGTCTGAATTTATCTCAACTAGCTTGATTTTAATTCTTCGCAAACTACATTCCATAAGGGAAGAAATAAATACTAAGACCCTTTATGTAGAAAGTGAAGAGTATTTGAATATCATCTCTATTTAACAAAAGTTGTTTTTAGTACCTTTTTTTATTATTGACTTTAGTCATAAATGTGTTATTCCTGTTCCCTAAAATGTGTTGATTTTAGTATAATGTGAGGCGTATAGAGAACCATTTAAGAAGAATGTACCCATCCACTATGACATTAGATTATTTTACTGTAAAGTTAGTAAACTCTATGACATACATTAAACATTTAAAAATTGTCATGAGTGAATATTTGGGATTACTGGGTTGCCCCCTTGGGGTGTATGAAAAGTCCATAGGCACCTTATGATCATTTTAAGGAAAAGCAAGTCACTTAATCTTTCTTCTGTTGGTGTAGGGTTGGGGGAGAACTAAATAATCTTTAAGATCCTTTCCAGCTCTAAACTTTTAGAGTTTATGCTTATTCTAGAAATAGATTTCATATATTAAAGGGACATGTGTCTTGCCTATTTAGTTCTTTTTCTTTGTCCTTAGTTGTTGGACATCAAAGACAAAATTTGTTTGGTAGGTGATAGAAAAAATCTGACTAAATTAATGTCTTACAATAAATAGGTAGCAGAACTAAGCATGAGACTCAGTTGTACTCCCAGTCTTCTGGTCCTGTACTGTCTTTACATTCCAGTTAACGCACACAAAAAAGGAGCCTTTCTCTGGAGTTTCATATTTTAAAATATCTGTAGTGCATTGAGGACCCTTATTGTAAATCCTTCGTCAAGGCTGTCCCAGTGATCAGAACACATTGACTTCAATCACTAACCTGCACCTAAGTGAATCTAACCTTTGGAAAAACCTGAAAGAGCTGGAGACAACCTAGAACCAGTCTGGGCCATGAAAGTAAAAGGAGTAGGATGCTTCTGATCCTAAGTACTCTGTGAAGTGAATTGTTAGAGATAAGCTGAATAATTATACTAAAAATAAGATTTCAGAGCAGCTAGTGGGTGTTCACCCATGGGGCAAGGGGGATAGAGCTCTAGTGTGTAAGCATCTGGAGGCAACTGGGAGGAGTGGAAATGGGGCCATCTGATTAGTAACTATGCCTTGTTATTAAACCGTGACTTTCTGCATTGTGTATTCCCAGAGTTGGAAAACTTCCGCTGGCAAAAAAAAAGAGAAGGGCCGCCGTGCTGTTGCTGAGGGCCATACAGTAGACACAAAAGCGCCTTCTTAGAGGCCTTCAGCAGAGGCAGCTTGTACAGGCAGGCCTGTTCCTCTCAAAGACTGGGAATCAGATTCTTTCCCCAGGGGGTTTCCAACTAGTTTGCACTTCAGAAAAACCTTTTCTTTCTCCTGCTGTTCACGCCCTGCAAAGAATTTTCTTCCAACCAAAGAAATTGTTTTATAATCAAAGATCCTTGTCCTTAGTTGTTGGACATCAAAGAAAGTTTGGAGGAGACTGGGGGATTATGTGAGTGCCTAGAATTTATTTTGAATGCAAACTTGCAACATTAGCAAGTCCCCCAAAGAATATACTCATCTCAGAGCTGGGAGAGAGCCTAATATAACTAAGTCTTTATTCTTCCTTGGTTGGATGTGCCCCAGTAAGATACAAATGACTTGAATTGCCCTATCTGGACTTGATTCACGTATGTTTGGTTCTTGAGGTACACACTTACTGGAAGAGGTCCCCCTAACTTATCTTCCCTTTTAAAACTGATATTTGGAAACATCAAACACTATTAATAAACTCAAAACAACAACCTCCCCCCTCTGCCCACCCCCCAAAAAACTTTTTTAAACCAGTGTTTGACTCTTGGGAGTTTGGGGTTTCTCCCAGGACAGTTGATGGTATCACCAAATGTTGGGAGCCACATTCCCTGCATTCCCTACTGTCGCTGAGGTGTTGATGATGTCATTTTCTCCCACAAAGGAAACCCTCAGCACCCTGAGGGCCTGAACTCAGGTCTTGGCAGGTAAATCAAGGAAGAACTTACTTTTGGATTTCAACTGATTGAGTCAGGCATAAAGAGACACAACCACCACATTAAGTATTAGTGTCACAGCCTCATCTCTGGGGCCTGAATAGACAATTTATCATTCCAAGAAAATTAAGACTATAACTTTAAGAAATTATCTTCTGGGTAAGAACAACGATTCATTTAATATTTTGGTTCTTACACTTTGGGACATTTATAGGGCATTGTTCTCAGAGATTTTGGCTTCCTCTTAAATAACTTTCTCTGAATCCACAAATTTTCCAAGCCTTTCCGGAACCTGTTTGTAGATTATCTAGCTTTCCTTCCTCGAGCAGATTAACAACAACATAAACAAGAATTAGGGGGGAGAAAATTATGGATAGGGCAGATTTAGGCAGAATTATGCCTTGGGCAAAGTACATTCTTGTTATTTTATCTTGGTTCTGTGGTTATGAACTGAAGAGAGCATTTGCTCTAGAAGATTTCCAATCTCTTCCTATCCCTTCATCACAACCACAGAGTAGTGGTTGGAAATAGATTCCAGGAACACCAGAAATGCTCAGTGTTTCCAGTGGTGACAGCTAACAGTGCCCTCACAGGGATCCTTTGAGCATTCTTCCTCTGAGTCTTCTCGTGGTGTCCTTGTGGTCAGGAGACATATCAATAAATCACAAAGACTTGCCCTGGAGACAAACCTGGTAAAAATAATCAATTGTCTATCTTTGCCACTAGAAACAATCCTTTTGTTTTTACTTGGTTCTGAACAAACATGCTATAGTTTTTTAGAGAAAGACCATCTATTTCACGGAATCATCAATTGACTATTCTCAAAAATTTGAGATGTGCTAGTTTGTACTAGGAAGGTAAGGTAGGATCTGGGAAGTAAGTAGGATTTGCCAAAGGTTTTTATTCTACTCAGCAGTGCTAACTTGCCTGTGTTACTCCTATGCAGGTATTAGATTATAGGGTTTGTTTTGTTTTGTTTTGTTTTGTTTTGTTTTACGCTAGGAATGTATGAATAAAATTCACTGAAATGAAAGTGTCCCTTAGGTTATATAGGGGAATAGGGAATTGAATTTATAAGGAAAGAGCCCAGCCTGCAACTGACCTTTCATTTTCATAGTCTTATTTCTCCTGAGTTGATGTAGGCTTAAAACAAATGAATGTATTATATAAAATGCCCTAGTTTTTCAAGCAATGTCAATCTTCAGGGTATGGAATAGGATTTGGCATTTTGTTTCCATTTTTATTGTTTTGTTTTCTAAAGGGAGGTTTGAGTTAGAGCCTGTCTGGCAAGATTCCATTGTCTCTGCCAGGACAGGTGGTATGGTAGATCTGATTTTCTCTTGTAGCTAAACTCTACACAGAAACTAGCACCCAAACAGTGGGTGCATACCCAAACACTTGGGTGTCCCAACATCAGGAGGACTAGTACCACTAGTTCTCCAGTTGAGTTGTAAAATAGTCTTTGGCATGACATTCAACAATTATTTAATTTATCAAATGGAGGAGAAGTAACTTTCTGGTTTACCCGGTTTTCAAGACTTTTGTGAGGATCTATTAATAAGCATGAATCATTTGGTAATTATTATTTGAAAATTACCTGTACAGTTCTGCATCTAGTGAACATGAAGGAGAGTATATTTTCCCCAAAATAGATCAGGAACATATCTCTGAAGTCAGACCACCATGCAAAGTTCCTAAGGTGAGAAACTACCATTTCTCTCAGTTGCT
This sequence comes from Rhinopithecus bieti, assembly GCF_001698545.2. Classification (NCBI taxonomy): domain Eukaryota; kingdom Metazoa; phylum Chordata; class Mammalia; order Primates; family Cercopithecidae; genus Rhinopithecus; species Rhinopithecus bieti. The sequence continues at coordinate 422,169 of NW_016823439.1, read as the reverse complement.
TTTTCCTTTTCCCAGAAATGTAGGTTACCCTACGGTCACCAGCATTCGCTCTGTGATTAGGCAGTTGTTTTGTAGGCAATCTGACATCCTAGATAAGAACTTCTTTCCTTTTGTATATCAGAGTGTTTCTTGGGTTCCCTCAGGGCAGAGTTACTTCATTATCTTCTAACTTATGTATAACTGGATGCCTTCTGACCTAGGAACATAATTTCTATCACCAATCAAATAATTAAGACAATATGCCCACCAAATGGTGCTCTTTGGACAGGATTCATATATAATGATATAATATGATAATAAGGCATAAAAGGTATTCTAAAATGAGGAGCAACATCCTACAGTGAAAAGTGTTCTCAGTAGACTTGTATTTTAATCTCAGTGCTGATCCTTCTTAGCTTTATGACCTAAAGGAAAATTGCTTAACCTCTTTGAGCTTGTGGCTTCCTGAGTAAAATGGGAATAATAGTAATAAGTGGCCTGACTACCTGAAATGAAATAATGTATGAGTGTTGTCTTTGAAAATGGCAAATGTTAGGTATTATTAATAATAATAATAATTAATAATTAAACTTGAGCTATTCCTTATTCACCTAATTACTATCAGAAATATTACTAAGTGTGAAGGTTATTGATTTAGGCTCAGTTAACCTATTTGCATTCAATTGGGCATCAGCTTAACACAACTAAGCAAGACTATATTTTTAATGTAGCCAAAAGGACAAGGCTTTAGCTTCAAAATTTTGTGGGCCAAGGATGCTGATTCAATATTACCATAATGTAGTACAGGTAGCCTTAGTGGTTTAGAGAATGACTAATACTGTATGAGTTCTGGGGTGGGAACTTAAGACCTGTTACTGCCTTGCTTGTGGTACGGTGAATCACTTACCTGCCCTGGACCTTTGTATGAGTGCCTGTTCCATATCGGTAACTCCATTAGCTTCCTTCCATGATCAATGAGGTGATCACTGACACAAAGCAGCTGCTTTCTAAGTTTTTATTTATCAGATTCTGAGGGATCCTAGAATCACATTATATATCACTCTTACATCTTCCCTTTTTGAAATTTTAGAGTATTTTAAAAATTGCTGCTATTGGCCGGGTGCGGTGGCTCATACCTGTAATCCTACTACTTTGGGAGGCCAAGGTGGGTGGATCATGAGGTCAGGAGTTCCATACCAGTCTGACCAGCATGGTGAAACCCAGTCTCTACTAAAAATACAAAAATTAGCCGGGCGTGGTGATGTGCAACTGTAATCCCAGCTACTCGGGAGGCTGAGGCAGGAGAATCACTTGAACCTGGGAGGTGGAGGTTGCAGTGAGCTGAGATGGCGCCACTGTACTCCAGCCTGGGCAACAGAGTGAGACTTTGTCTCAAAAAAAAAAAAAAAGAAAGAAAGAAAAGAAATTGCTGCTACTCTGGAACAGTTGCTCAGAATGCTGATGCTTCAACTTCTGGTGTGTAGCTTGCAGCCATGTTTTTAAGGACCAGAAGGGAAGGAGTTCAGGATTGTGAAGGGGACTACTTTACCCAGTTCATTATACTGTGCTGGTCCCAACATGTTTTTTGAAACTCAGCAGATACGATTCTATAGCCTGCTTGGAAATTATCCCACAAGTCTCTGAGACTCTCAGTTCCCTATCTGAGAAGAATTGGATCAAAGTAAGAATAAGCAGAGTTTTTGTCATAGCGTCTATCAAATATTTGTGTCCCTGAAAAAATTTTCAGGTAAAGAGCATCCTTTGCACCTTCTCAGAGACTAACAGTCTGCACTATAAAAAAATCTGTGTTCAGTGTTTTGTAACTTTACCAATTTGAAGTCTCTTCCCAAAATAAGTAAATAATGGGATAAAGGTAATTATGGGTTTCCTCATCTTTTCTACTTCCCTGTTCCCTGTTATGATTAAACACACACAGCTTATAACTCTTTTGGAAACAAACTGAATTACCATTATTATCCTTTCAACACTTGCATGGTATTACAATTCATTTCAATCACCAGTACAACACAGTGGGAGTTAGGAGACCAATGGGGTGGCGGGCGCGGGGCGGGTGGGGGGAAGACCCTGGAGAAGGGCAAACATTTTCCCTTTTATTGGCTTAGAGGAAGACCTTCTTCCATCCTCTCTCCGAAGGCACTTCTTGGGGAAAACTGTTTTCTTCCCAAAGCCTAATAAAGATTAGTAAGAGATGTCTGCAAAGAATTAGAAGCTCTTTGAAATGAAGGCAAGGATAAACATTCAATATCACTGTTGTTATCATTAAAAAGGAAAGCCCAGCATGTGATGTTTTGGGTCACTTCCAGCGGCCTTGTTTGATGTTCACGGTTCCTTTTTTGACCTTTACCTCTTGATATCTTTATACATTTATTGAGGCTATTGGACAAAGTCTTGAGATACTAAGCAATACAGTGCTAAGAATGAATGATTGCTAGACTCCATTTCTATGGGTGGAATTTCTGAAAATGTGTTTTTGTCCTCAGATACCCCGTTGTTCCAGTTTGGCAATATTGGTGGCAAAGTTAATTTAATATCTGATCACTTGAGTTTTTATTTCCTATTCTGTACCTTAGCCCAGAACCAAAGTTCTATAGGATACTTTTCATTAAATAAATAATAACTGGAATTTTTCTGTACTATGCTTATTAACCAGAGATACATCAAAAAAGAAGCAGATGTAATGAACCTAAAAAGCAAATAAGAACTTCCCAGGGACATTGTAAGTTTAGCTCAGTCTCTTATACTTTAGTACGTAAATTATTTCATGCCAAAAATGACCATAATGATATCCTTGTAGTGTAGACACCAAGTAAAGGCTAACTTTTGTTCAACATGATGTATTTAGGCAGGAAAGTGTACCAATACATTGAAGAAAGGATTTCAACAGTACAGATTGAATTTATAAGGACTTCCTGGTCTTCAGAAAGGTAAATAAATCACTGTCAACCTAAAAGGAAGAAGCTGAGGCAAATTTAATATAAGTGGAGAGCTTATTTGAGCCAAGTTTAAGAATTGCAACCCCAGAGCCTGGATTCAAGTTGCCCTGAATATACACTCTGATTAGCAGCAGTTACAAATGGATTTTTATTTTTATTTTATTTTTTATTTTTTTCTGTGAGGCATTTTATTTGTAAATATATGTATTACATCCCTAGAAAAAGAATCCCAGGATTTTCCCTCCTGTGTGTTTTCGTCTCGCTGCTTCATGGTGCATGATGCCAGCTGAGGTTGTCAGTACAATGAAACCAAACTGGCGGGATGGAAGCAGATTATTCTGCCATTTTTCTAGATCTTTGAGTTGCACATCAAATCTAGGGCTGATCACTCCACACTTGTTTAGCCTGCCTGTGAGGTTCACAACAATTTTCCCAGCTCTGTGATCAATGATTTCAAATTCGCCAATGTAACCATGCTTCATCGTCACAGTGAGAAACCGGACAGTGACTTTGGAGCACGGCCTAATAAGCACCTGGCGTTTGCCTCTTTTTTCGGCATTGTTGATGCTCTTGAGAGCATCAGCCAGGACATTCATGCGCACCATTGTGGCAGTGCGGAAAGATGGCGGAAAGGGCACAAGTGGATTTTTAAAAGCAAAAAAGAGGGATAGGGAGTGGGCTAATACCAGGTTGTTTGTCAGGAATTCTCATTGGTTTACAGAAATAACATTGATTAGTAATTGGCTATATATTGTTAAGCTATAGGGTATGGGTTATAGTGTCTGGTGTGGCATTATTAATCTATAGCTACTTGTGGCAATAGCAAGCAGTTTCAAGAGATGAATAACATAGCCTAAAGCGGGAAGCAGGACTTGATTGCGGTCTCATTTTAATGTCTCTCTGGGCCTGATAATTAAAAGGATTTGCATTCCTCATATAAAAGCTATTTTCTTTTCTCATCACAAACTTTTTTTTTTTTTTTTTTTTTGAGACAGAGTCTCAGTCTTGTCACCCAGGCTGGAATGCAATGGCACGATCTCAGCTCACTGCAACCTCCGCCTACCAGGTTCAAGTGATTCTCCTGCCTCAGCCTCCTGAGTAGCTGGGATTACAGGCGCCAGCCATCATGCCCAGCTAATTTTTGTATTTTTTTAGTAGAGACAGGGTTTCACCATGTTGGCCTGGCTGGTCTCGAACTCCTGACCTCAGTTGATTCTCCTGCCTTGGCCTCCCAAAGTGCTGGCATTACAGGCATGAGCCACCATGCCTGGCTAAAAACTTTTATTATTACTTAACGACCTGTGCTAATCAGAATATCCTATTCTGTAATTGGCAGTTGTATTTGAGAATTAGGTAGAATTATCTCGTTTCTTTTAATGTTTGTGGTCTTTCCTTTTGAGTTTGTGGGGTTGCTGTGGGGTTGCTGTGTTTCATAAAAAGTGGCACATTCTTCATAATCCTAGTTGATGAATTGTTTCACATTTTAAATGTTTATTCTGTAATAAAGTTTGCTTGTACACGCACATTTATTTTTCACCCTCTAGGTTTTCAGTGTTTTTTTTTCTTTCAATCTCTACCCTGATTTCTGCATTCCTGCACACACACAGTTTTTTGTTTTTTTGTTTTTTTGTTTTTTTTGTTTTAATTTCTAAGCGTAGCTATCATCAAATAAAGGTAAGCTAGAAAATCAAAACCCTGAATCTTTCCATCAGAACCAAAGGAACTCAGCAAGTTCTGAAGGAAATTGAAGTTGAAGATTGTGTATGTCATACCAACCACTGATAGAGAATTATTTGAAATTAACATCATATTTGATTTTATACAAAAGCAACTACTATGGTAGGGTAGAGTGTGTGTGTGTGTGTGTGTGTGTGTACATAAAGGATAAAAAATGTTTAGGCTAGAATGAATATATCTATATATTGTATAGATGTATTCCATACGTATATACATATTCCATATTGTATATATTCTATAGAGAGAATATTCTAAATCCTCATTTTCAATCCTTTAGAGGAAGCTGCTAACTCTAAGCAAACCTCAGACCAGTCTCTAAAAATAGCTTGCTTTGAAGACCCTGAAGCCAAATTAAATATGTAGCCTTTGAAATTTTGTCTGTTGAGAGCATGGTTACATGTAAAATGGATAACCTTAGGACAGTACCCGCTCTGTTTTTCCCCCCTCAAGTCTGCTCTTCTACTCATTATTTTAGTAAATTGTACTTAGTGGAAAACAGTTAAGTTTGACCTCCTCATGGACTGACCTCTTTCCCTCTGTTTTAGCCTTGTCTGAGGCTTGTCTGTTTCAGCATGTGGGATATGAGTTTTTTTCCTGTTAAATGGTTGCGGGCTCATCTCTCCTCAGTTGTGTTGACTATGTTACCCCTTAAGAATTTTAATCTACATGATGGTCCTTCTGTTTTTTGTCTCTCATTTTCATTTTTGGGTTATTTGAAAATCCATGCCCACTGTCAAGTCAAACGTTTCTTCTATCAACAGTTGTTACCATTTCCGTATCCTCCATATCATGTTGGTCTTTTTTAGGTTGGAATTTTGATGAGCAGGCCTGTTCCCTCCTATGTCATATGCTACACCAGGTTCACTGTCTGTATTTCAATAAGTGTGATAAAATAATCATTTTGTTGAATAAGTTGGTGTATTGCTGCTATTGTTCCTCTGAAGACAGTTTTCTGCAGGCTACATTAACAGGCAGTGGAAATGCATGCCAGGCTACATCCTAACAGTTGTGTCTTCCCATCAGAAAAAGATCCTTTTTTCCCCTCCCTGTCAAATGAAGGCTTAGATTTTAAAGACAATTACAAAATAAAGAAAATGAAAGAGAAGAACTGAAATCACAGCATCTGTGGTTTTTCTCTATCCTTAATAGTGAGGCAGCTTCTTAGATGATTTTATTATAATTTGTTGATAAAATGTTTATAGTCATCCCTTTGCAGTTTGTTTAGAAAGCAGTTTCTAAGCAGCAGTTCCTGCATCATCTATAAACTTTTAGGTAGAGAAACCACCTTTCTTTTTCTCAAGCTGCAAAAGCAGTCTACTCTTTTAGTTTAACACCTGATCTTTATAGTGAGGGACTAAGTTACATGATCTTTCTTCTAAAAGAATATTTCTCAGATTTTTGTGTTCTATAGCTTTCTGATTAAATTGCCATAATAATAGAATTACTTATTACTCAGTCACAGGGAACTCAGTCACAGGGAACGGTGACTATTTCTAGGAGTTCAAGTGTACACAATAATAAACTGTCCCTCATAAAGGCGTGTAAGGGGTAACTTCATAGCTATTGCTATGTTAGTGGTTTTGGATGCATCTGACTATGGAACCAGATCTCTGATCAGAAATAGTTTGAGTTGTATATATATTTAAAGCTAGGGAACTTAACATCACATTATATTGCCTTGTATTGACAATCATCTTTCCATTATCTTTGGATAAGTAAGACATGCTTTGACAGACTATTTGGCTGCCTCAAAGTCATTCATCACCTTATATTTTTTTCCCAGAGGAATTTCAGATTCTGTTTAATATTTGCTAGTTTTGCTAGGTACTGAAGGCAGAAAGGGGTTGCAGTGGTATCTTGTGAGGAAGGAAATCAGTGTTTCTTTTCCATTTTCCATATACTGTCAATCTGTCCAAACAGACTTATTATATGGCAAACCGATAAAGAACCTTGTTTTCCTCTCGATGTACTTGCCTGCACAGCACCATGTGCCACTTTGGAGAGCTCTGTGGTGGAGTTTCAACTCTCTAGATAAGGTGGAATAGCTGAACCATTTTGCCTCCATAGATTTTCACAACCCTGAAAGTAACAGCAGTTGGGAAGATGAAAGAGGGCTATTTCCCACCCACCCCAAGAGTCCTAAAGTTCAAAGACACAGCTGGTGTTTCAATGGAGCCAGTGCATCTGGATCAGCCCAGTTACTAGAGAGGCAACTATTGCAGGTACCCTTCTTGTTGTTATTCTCAAAAGTATTCATCTAGGTGGCCCTTGCCCTTCCCTGTGAATCATCTCCTCGAGTCCCTCTACCCTTTTGTTGGCCTGCTTTGAACTTCTTGTGTGTTAATCTCTTTTACAAAGTAAGACCTCTAAGCATAGGATAGGAAGCGCTCCAGGTGTACTCTCACCCACGCTGTGTGAGAATTGTTGAACTATCTGGTTTCTGCATATTTCAGAAGTGCAGTGATATCTAAGTTCTTACTTTACTTGATTTCTTCTGTTTCTCTAATCACCTTCTAGATTATTTCTCTTCATGTACATAATATTCAATGCTTTATTTTTCTTCATTATTCTATTTGATATCAAGTCATAGATAAGCCAAAGACATGTTCTCTTCTTTTTTTAAGGCTGTCTTCTAGAAGAGCATGCGGCCACATTCTAAGAGATTCTCTGGAATTTCTTCTAAAATTCACCATCAACGGATAGGGTTTCCTTTTGTAGTTTTACCTTTCAAAGCTTACCACTGACTCACATTCTTTCTTTCATTTTATTACAACCAAGATTTCTAATTGTGTTCTAAAAATCAAACTGAACTCTTGTCTTTCCTCAGGAGAGAAGGGTATCCCCAGTAGAGAGGAGTCTAGGGAATGCTGGGAGCACTTCTCTGAAACAACCCAACCACATCCAATTCTGTTTCTTTTGGAGATGGAGTCTTGATCTGTCGCCCAGGCTGGAGTGCAGTGGTGCAATCTCGGCTCACTGCAAGCTCCGCCTCCCGGGTTCACGCCATTCTCCTGCCTCAGCCTCCCGAGTAGCTGGGACTACAGGCGCCCGCCACCACGGCCAGCTAATTTCTTTGTATTTTTAGTAGAGGATGGGATTTCACTATGTTAGCCAGGATGGTCTCGATCTCCTGACCTCATGATCCGCCAGCCTCAGCCTCCCAAAGCGCTGGTATTACAGGCGTGAGCCACCACGCCTGGCCTTCCAGTTGTGTTTCTATTTTAGGGCACTGCCCAAGTAAAATGCACATGAGTTATGATCTGTTGTAGAAAGCATTACAATGAATCTCAAATATTAAATTAGTCAGTTTCTTGACCTACATTGTAATCAAAATAGTGCAGTTGACTCTTGAACAACACAAGGATTGGGGCACTGACTTCCTGCATGTCAAAAATCTGCATATAACATATGATACCCCCAAAACCTAACTATTAATAAGCTACTGTTAACTAGAATCCTTACTAATAACAGTAGACTAACATATTTTGCATGTTTTGTGTATCATATACTATGTTACAATAACGTAAGTTAGAAAAAAGAAAATATTACTAAAAAAATCATAAGGAAGAGAATTATTTTTTTTGAGATGGGGTTTTGCTCTAGATGCCCAGGCTGGAGTGCAGTGGCACCATCTTGGCTCGCTGCAACCTCCGCCTCCTGCTTTCAAGTGATTCTCCTGCCTCAGCATCCCAAGTAGCTGGGACTACAGGCATCTGCCACCATGCTGGCTAATTTTTGTATTTTTAGTAGAGATGGGGTTTCACCATTTTGGTTAGGCTGGTCTCGAAATCCTGACCTCAGGTGATCCATCTGCCTCGGCCTTCCAAAGTGCCGGGATTACAGGCATGAGCCACTGCACCTGGCCCACGGAAATGTATTTCCTATTCATTAAGTGAAAGTGGATCATCATAAAGGTCTTCCTTCTCCTTGTCTTCACTTTACTAGGTTAAGGAGGGAGACAAGGGGTTGTTCTTGCTGTTTCAGGGGTGTCAGAGGCAGAAGACAATCCATGCAGTTCAAACCCGTGTTGTTTAAGGGTGAACTGGAATGTCAAGTGTACCTCTTCCTCAAGGTAGATAACCCAAAGAAAAGTCTTTTGACACGAGGGCCTATCCCCCACTACACAGGGTGGGTCACCAGCTACTCCATAATAGCAACATTAACCAGCAAGTTAGGACAAGAGAATGAAACAACCATATCCAATTGAAGCTTCAAGGAAACACAAGGTACTAATGATTATTATATTCACATATGGATAAAAGAGCATGAATTACATCCATTGTTGCCAGAGTTTCTTGTGAGAGCATTTTGTGCTAAGTTATATGCTGTTCTCTACATTAGGCCATGTATGGAGATAAAGAAGCCATATAACCCCCTCCCTAGGTTTTGAAGACAGGTATTCGCTTTGAGAGAGCTGTTGTAGTGATAATAGTTTTGGAATGAGTGTGTAACTGTCTTACATGTTGACTTTAGATTTATGTATCTTAGTTGTAGGGACTGCCATTTATTTCCCTTCCATATGTATTCCAGAGGTCAATGGGTACTTAATAAATAAGAAGTAAAAATTACTATTTTCCTAAGCTTTTCCAGCATTATTTGATGATAAGTTCATTTTTTGGTCATTAACTAGCTGGCTTCCCGTTATATCTCATGATTAATATGAAGTATGTATTTGTGCGAAAAACATTTTGATAGTTCTTAAACAGATGCCGTTTAGTCTCTTGGGATTCACCCCAAAAAAGAGGTATTTTCTTAGCTCTCCCTACTTCATTTACTATTATTTTTGAAGTTTCCTACTCTGGTCCTGCGTTGTCCTGTCCTTAAGGTGATATTCTTTTACAAATTGTGTGCATATCCCTTGGGGGGTAAATATACTTTCCTCCCTCCTCTGATCACGGCCCCATAATAATTAGTCCATTCTTCTAGATCCACTGTCTTAGGGGCTGCTTGTTCTATTATGTGGAATAGATTTCTGTTTCATCTTGAGGGTCGTTTTTCTACCCCCATCCTTTAGCTACCAGCTGCAAAGACTCTTACATACACCTCCTAAATTGCTTCGAAAGGAATCTGGTTCTGCTGGCCCCAGTTCTGACCTTGACCCTCTCCCCAGTCCTGAGTGGTCCTGGAAACTCAGTGTCCCCAGCACCTAATTCATGCTGATCCTCTGACTTTCTTGCTTGGCCTCTGGAGAGACAGAGAGCACATTCTGAACACTCCTCCTTTTGTGTCGGCATCTCTGTGAGGTGCTTTGGAAGGACTCCAGCCAGGCATGGAAGGGCTCTTTGATAATATCTGACGGGTGGGTAAGAATTTCAGGCACCTGGCCAAGATACACATTGCCTGTAATCGTTAACTCAGCCTGTAAACAGTTCAAACGGCACTGAGAGGCCGTCAGTTATTACATTAGAAGAAGCCTTTCATCTCTCTTGCTCAGAAGCCAGGGCGTCCAGCATTGGCCCCCACTGTGGTGATTGGAGCCATGGTACTCTGTGCACAGCCACCAAAGCCCAAGACATGCAGGCACACACAATGGAACCTGCTCCGAATGACTGACTTTCAAACTTTCAGCATTGGAGCAATAACTAAATCATTAATTTCCTTTTGTTCTGCACCTGGCTGATGCTGGAAGGAAAAAAATGTGTTGGACAGTGGGGAATGGGGGTGGTGGTGGAGAGGTGGGATCCCTGACCAGGAATAAACAGTGGCGAAGGAATTTTCTAATTGGAAATTTAATTTTTCAGCTCAATTTTCCAGCACACACTCATGTCTGAAAGCTCACCCCTCACCCTTTTTATTTGTCCCTCTGCTTTACGATCTTTCTAGGTTTGGTCCTTAGTGTACTCCATATCTCCAGTTGGCTTCACAATTACTCAGTATTACTAAATCCTGGTGCAGGGCACAATGCTGGGCCCCGGAGAGGGCCTGAAGGAGCATAAGATAACAAACATTCTTGCCCTCAAGGTGCTTACTAACGGAGCCCTTCAGATACTCTAGATACATACTAGAGAACTCTACCTTGAGAGTATACAGTGAGTTTCTACAGGACTTTACAATGAGAAAGAACAGCAGTGTGGACAGAAGTGATCAGGGAAACTTCATTTCACGAAAAACAAAAAGTTTCAGTCATTTGTTTAAAATTTGCTTCTTTTCTTTCATGTTTCTCACCCATTTTCTTTTGCCTTTTTCATTAAATTGCTACTTTTGCTAAGCAATATTGAGTATTCTAGGCACTTAGTAAATGGGATCATTAAACCTCTTTTAGAATTTAGCTGAGGAGCTAGAATTTAAGTGTTCTGGTATCAAAGGATGGTACAGAAAAGCCAAGTGCAACTTATTGTAAGCATCTTAATTTCAGAAGACCCTTTTCTGGTTACTATTTCTAAAGATGTTCATATGGTTTTAAGGCTACTGTTGCTGAAAGAGTGTAGATTAGGCCATAGGTCTTAAATAGCAGGTGAAATAAAATCCTACACTCACCAGTATTCAAGGTGAGCATCAAAGTTGCAGGTTTTACCCTTTATACCAGAATCTCAAGTGTAAAGCAGCTAGAGTTTTTTGCTCTACAAAACAATATCTTGGCCGGGCGCGGTGGCTCAAGCCTGTAATCCCAGCACTTTGGGAGGCCGAGACGGGCGGATCACGAGGTCAGGAGATCGAGACCATCCTGGCTAAC
>NW_016823439.1:389207-410645 GCF_001698545.2 Rhinopithecus bieti | reverse complement strand
AAAAACAAAAAAAAAACAATATCTTAACATTTGCCTCACTTTCTTCAACTAAAGAAAAATGATAGCGCCATGTGACATTCTTCTAGAAAATTAAAAAAAGAAAAAAAAAGGATCTGCCTTTTATAACTTGACTGGGGCCCTCATAACTTATTAGTTAGAAAGCTCTGACCTCATGCCTTCTGTTTTCTTTGTTTTATATTCCGTTTTGCTCAGCTTTCGGGGGCACTGTTTTATTCCCTTTACATATTCTGGATTTGGGGTTTGTCTCGTTCCCACCATTCACATTTTCTTTGCTGATTCTGAATGTAGCTTTGGAGGAGCATGGATAAAATAAAAGAGTGCAGAGCTTGAGGATGAGGACATGCCGCCCTGCAGCCCGTCATGTGCTCTACTTCTGATTTACCAACTGCAGAGATGAGCAGTGTATCCTTTTTTTCATCTAAGACAAGTAATACTTTCTTCCATGGAAAAAGCAGTAGTTCAATCTTAAAAAGAAATTAGGTCCTTTAGAAGAATTGAAGCACTAAGGCAAACTAAATCAAATTTTGTTACCATTTTGTCCAGCATTGTTATTTGTTCATGGTAAACAGGAGAGTAGTAATTTGAAAGCATGTGTTAGATCATATTTATGTAGTAGAATTATAGACATACAGAATTTATAAGATACAAGAAAGCTTTGAAGCTTCTGCAGATGTTTCAGATCCACTCAATTCAATGCCCTGGTTAATATTGAGATCATATGTAAATTTAATATGATGGGGAAATAATGGAGGAAGCCTCTGTTCTTCTACCTGAACGTAGAGCCTATCTTTTGGGAAATGACCAGTTTTGCATATTGGCCTCTCACTCTGGTGGCTTTCATTCTACATGTAGTAAAGAAACTGCCTATAATTGTTTTGGACCCTGTTGATCAATAGTTAGCAAATTTTAGCATATATCAGAATCAGTTTCAGAAGGCTTGTCACTCAAACTCCAATTCCTATTTCAAACTGCCTTTAAGATTTAAATGTTCATTCCTCATTTAGTATATCAAGACTGACTTAAATTTTCCCTACGCTAACTTCTTTTTCTAATTTCCCCATTTTGTTAATGCAACATCTTTTTTCCAATTCTCCAGGTTTAGAACTTTTAACTTCTCCATTTCCTTCATCCTTGTACTCCAATCTGTCAAGTACTTTTAACACTTCCTTCGTAATTTCTGTGATTCATTCCTTCTCCTTTTAACTATTACTACCAGAGTTCAAGCTCTCATCATGCCAGTACTAGATTACTGGAACTCTCTAATTGATTTTCCTACCACTAATTTTCTCTTCATTGCACTAGTTTACTCTGCTATTAAATTGTTCTTCTTACAGTACTGTTTTGATAATGAGATCCTCTTAGGAATTTAGGATGATTCCGTTTTTGCATATGAGAGCAAGCTTTAACTCTCATCTTGGCATGCAGTAGCCTTTGTAATTTGATCCTACCTCAGCTATCCAAACTATCTTTGCAGATCTATTTTTTCAGTCAGACAAGTCTTCCTGTACCTTGAAGACTTGGGAGAAACTGCTCAAGAACCTTACTTTTTCTCTCACCTGGCTCCTGGTTTCTTCTCAAGTAAGCTCAGAAGTTTGAAAAATCCATTTGACAGATGCCAATGGACTAGATCCTGTGGCTTTTTTTCTCCTGTCCAAATTCTGTCCCCTTTAAGGGTGAGCTTAAGATCCATCTCCTCGACAAATCCTGTAGGTCCTACTGGCTTTACCACACAATGTGGCCTTTGATACAATGTCATTTTGTACCACCATTTACTTTGTGAATATGTTATCTTCCCAATGAGACTGTACCACCTGAGTTGGACCTAACAGTTTTGGGAAGAAGATAGGTGCTCATCAAATACTTGCCAAGTAAGAGGCCATATTTCAGACCCATTCTGATGTACCTATGAGGGAAATCTCTGTGCATGCCCATCCAGCATTGCACTCAGTGGTCACATGAAGTGAGTCTCTGTTTCTTGACAGGGATCACTTGGGAGCCATTGGTCTGCCCTGTCACAAAGGGTTTGGGGGAAACTATTGCGGCTGTCATTTTAGGGAGAAAAATAGCTCCAGAAACAGGTCCGATAATGCCCAGGCAAGGAATCAACTTAGTAACAGACAGCAACTCTAGTAGTTAGGTATTTGGCTAGGAAAGGGGCTTAGCCTCTGAAGTATTTCAGGTAGGTGTTGGCTTAGTAATTACATATGCTGCTACTTTCTGAGTTAAACCTACCTAAAAACAAAAGTATGGCCTGATGACTGGGTAGTTACTCCTGTACCCTAAGAACTCATTTATAGGCATCTGCACAGAGGTACCCACCCGAACAAACATTAAGAAGCAGCAAAGGAAAGTGCCTGAAGCATAGTCACTGTGTCAACAGAAATATCAGATAAGGTGGTTTTATGGAGGGGGTGTGTGTGGTGGGAGGAAGAATTGATGCACCTGTGGCTGGTGATTAAGAAACTTGGTGCCACATTATATGGCACCATGAAGCCACTTTATGTCCCAGCCACCCCATGGTGGCTGATGTCATATAATTACCCATTTGCTAACTGGGCCAAGAGGAAATGTATTGGATGAAAGCCAGAGTAAGATAGTTATATCTTAGCTGAGCCATGTTCAGAACTATTCAGAACTTTTTGGATCTCCTTTTGTTTCCAGTGAAGCCATTGTCATTGTCAATCTAATAGTAGTTGACTTTTATAGGTGTCTTGCACTTTTTTTGTTTTGTTTTGTTTTGTTTTGTTTTGTTTCTAAGACGGAGTCTCTCTCTGTCGCCCAGGCTGGAGTGCAGTGGCACAATCTTGGCTCACTGCAACCTCTGCCTCGCAGGTTCAAGCGATTCTCCTGATTCTCCTGCCTCAGCCTCTTGAGTACCTGGGATTACAGGCACCTGCCACCATGCCTGGCTAATTTTTGTATTTTTAGTAGAGACAGGGTTTCACCGTGTTGGCCAGGTTGGTCTCGAGCATCCGACCTCAAGTGATCTGCCTGCCTCGGCCTCCCAAAGTACTGGGATTACAGGTGTGAGCCACCGCACGCAGCCAGGTGTCGTGCACTTTGGTGTACCCATTCCTAAGACAAATACATTCTCGTGTAAATGTATTCAAGTGAGTTCCCATGGCTCACACAAGCTGCCAAATTATGATATCTCCTCAAGCAGGGACAGAGTCCAGACAATTCCTTTTGGCTGAACTAGGACTAAACTTAATCCCAGACTGACTCAGCTTCTCTGTTAACATTGTTTGAAATTCTGATATCCCTCCAGAGGTTGTTTCTAAAGAGTGCTTAGTGTGAAGTACGAATCACAAAGAAATGGACCAAAATGGACCTTGGAGACCAAATATTTTCAATATTAATTTAGCACACATTTATTGACTGCCTTTTACGTTAGAGCATTGTGCTATGCGGGATTATAAAGAAACCCCTGCCCTCAATTTAGTAAGTAAGAGTATAGGCCAGGCATGGTGGCTCACACCTGTAATCTCAGCACTTTGGGAGGCCAAGACAGGAAGATCACTTGAGGCCAGAAGTTTAAGACCAGTCTGGGCAACATAGCAAGACCCCTATCTCTGTTTATTAAAAAAAGAAAAGAATATAAAGCAGAAGGTGAAAATTACCATATGTAGATACAAACAAGATGTTTGGGGCATTTCAGATGAAGAAGAAGAGATTCTTCATGGAAGAGGTAGCATATGAACTTGGCGTTGAAGGATATATAGGATTTTAATAAGTCACAGAACAGAAATAATAGGCATTCCAAGAGAATATGAGAGAATAGTGAGTAATCCAATTTATTTTGGACTAGTATGGTACATTGAGGAGAGAGGTGGGGATGAAACTGAAAAGGTAGAGAAGGGAAGAAACACATACTTCTGAGTGATTACTATGTGCAGGAACTGCTGGTACTTTAAATATGTTACTTCATTTTATTTCTGCAATGATCTTCTTGCGTGGTGTTTTTTGTTGTTTTTGTTTTGTTTCTTGTTTTTTTTAGGGACAAGGTCTTGCACAAGCTGGAGTGCAGTGGCACAGTCATAGCTTGCTGTAGCCTCGACCTCCTGGGCTCAAGCAATCCTGCAGCCTCAACCTCCTGAGTAGCTGGGATTACAGACATCTACTAGCGTGCACAGCTCATTTTTAAAACATTTTTTGTAGAGATGGGGGTCTTGCTATGTTTCCCAGGCTGGTCTTGAACTTGTGGACTCAAGTAATTTGCCCATTTTGGCCTCCCAAAGTCAGGGGATTAAAGCATGAGCCACCTGTGCCCAGCCTCCATTTTTAAAAGGAGACTTAGAGAGATTAGGTTACCCACAGCTTGGAAGTGATAGAGTTGAAATGCAAAACCAGTTGAAATTTAAAACCAACTTGTCTGATTCCAAAACCAGTACAGAGCACCGAGGCCTTGATGTGACAGGCTATGGAGTTTGAATTTAATTCAGAAGACAGTGGACAGCCACTGATAGTATTTGAACAGGGCAATGATAGGATCAGTGCTGTGTCTAGGAAGATTGTTTTTGAAATGACAGAGAGCTTTAGAATGGTGAGAGACTAAAGACTAGTTAGAAGTCTGTTGTAATGGTTCTGACTCCAGAGACATAGAAAAAGTAGATCTCCAAAGACAAGTGATGGCATAGTCTTTGCAATTACTAAGAGGAGGAATCATAATGACTGTGAGGTGCTCAGCCTGAGTCTCTAGGAAAATGGTGGTGCCGTTACCTGAAATAGGTAAGTTAAGAGAGGTTATTGGCTTAGGGTGGAGTGTAGGGAGAATGTGATATTTAGGTTTGGTATATTTAAGTTTGAGGTATCAGGAAGACTACAAAGAAATAATGTTTAACAAGCGTTTTGAAGTACAGAAGATTTGACTTCAGATACCAATTTGGGAGTCATAATTAAAGATACTGGAGTGAATAAGAACTTCAGAAGAGAGATAATAGAGATCAGAGAATACATCTTTAGGAAACATATATATTTAAACAAGAAAGAGAGGAAGAAAAGTAAGAGGAAGAGGCAGTAAGTGAGGACAATCAGATAAGTGGAAGAACTAGAATAGCATTATGTCATGAGCAACCCGTGAAGAGTCAAGAAGCGCGGATTCATTGGGTCAGAAGTAATTTAGGGCTCTTTGTCTTGCTGTAGTATCAGTCCCTTTCTTAAGAAACAACTGACACCGTTAAGTTCAAACACATTTATTTTTCTATGTCAACTCTGTTAGGGAGGAAATTCAGCAATGAAGAAAACTGTTTTCCTGTTAAAGATGTGTTTGGTGGTCACATTTTTCATTTAAGCTAGTGAGAGCTCTCAATTTTACTACCAGCAAAAGAAAGCAACATTTTAAAGTATTTCACTATGTCATCGGAGGTTTAGTTCCCAAGAAAGTTCTTGTTATGTCCGTGCTTCTGCCCTTTCACTCTGTGCTTCTTCCTGGGGTCTGTCAAGTCTCCCTTCATTAGATTTAGTGCCCGAAATCAATGCCCAGAAGTCAGGTCACAAGCCCAATATGCATTGCATTGTCTCTTCAAGCCTCAGTTACTTAATTTGTGAAATGAGTGGTATTAATAAAGAGAGTAAAATTGCTCATGAAGGATTATAAAGCACTTTGCTAATATAAAATGCAACATCAAAGCTGAATAATAATCTTAATTTAGGGTGAAGGGTTCCATTAGCAGAGTAAAAATAAAAAGGACAAAGGGTAGTGTTGCTTTGTACCTTGATAACAGTGTACAAATCAAAAGTGCTGCTATTGATCCTCATTGCCCTGTGAACTCTCAACCCAGGAATTTGGCTCCCCTCCCTAACTCTCTAAGTACTTCCCTTACCCACTCAGTGTGGTGATGGTACCTCCCTGAATCTTCTGACAGATGTGAACAGGAAATTCTATTCAGCAGAGCCAACTTGCTAACTGAGAAGATTCCTCTCTCACTCATCAGTGCTTTGATTATCTTTTTGTGTCCCTTACTATTTGTGCTTAGCAAGAAAAATAAAGAGGTTTGAACAATTAAGAAATAACAAAGAGCTCATAGTTCATAAAGAGCAAGTCAAAGGATGTCTGGAATATTTGAACATACAACTGCCTTTGGCATGAGGTGGCCTACATACGTTCTCAGAGGCAGGGTAGGCTGGAGAGCTGATCAAGCTGCTGGGAAGCTGAAACAAAGGCGGGGTGGTGGAATCAAATGTCTCTTTAACTGAAGTCTTTAAAACTCGGGCTTTAGCTGGGCACGGTAGCTCACACCTATAATCCCAGCACTTTGGGAGGTCAAGTCAGGTAGATCACTTGAGGTCAGGAGTTCGAGACCAGCCTGACCAACATGGTAAAACCTTGTCTCTACTAAAAGTACAAAAATTAGCCAGGCATGGTGGCACATGCCTGTAATCCCAGCTACTCAGGAGACTGAGGCAGGAGAATTGCTTGAATGCGGGAGGCAGAGGTTGCAGTGAGCTGAGATCACGCCATTGCACTCCAGCCTGGGCAACAGAAAAAAAAAAAAAAAAAAAAAAAAACCTCCAAAAAACCAAAAAACTTGGGCTTCAGCTGGATGCAGTGGCTTATGCTTATAGTCCTAGCCCTTTGGGAGGCTGAGGCAGGAGGATCACTTGAGGCCAGGATTTTGAGACCAGCCTGGGCAACACAAGGAGACCCTGTCTCTACCAAAAATAGAAATCAAAAACATTAGCCAGGCTTGGTGGTATGCTCCTGTATTCCCAGCCACTTGGGGTACTGAGGTGTGATCCTTCCAGGTTTGGGCCCGGGAGGTCGAGGCAGCAGTGAGCCATGATTACAGCACCACACTCCAGCCTGGGTGACGGAGTGAGACTCTGTCTCAAAAACAAACAAATAAACAAACAAAAAAAACTTGGGCTTCAGATACATCTGCTTTTCAAGGAATAAAGAACAGAGAAAAAAATGTAATTCATCTCTCATCCCACCAAAGGTAAGAAAAACCCACTCAGAAAAAAATATGGAATATTATCGGGAGTGAACTGCTTCTAAGTTTTCCCAGAACTTTTCTGTGCAGATCTCTGGGCCAAGTCCTCATAAAATTTTGGTAGGGTTGTGGAGGAGATCTAGGCATGATGGTGGAAAGTAAGAAGAGAACTCCGCCTTGTGATGAGGTCAAGATACTCTAAAGCTGACTTTGAAACTGAAACTTACAGGGAGTATGCAGAAAGTTTCTGAAGAGAAAGCAGAAATCTGAAAATAATCATATCCTGATAAAATGACAGGGCAACCATCAGATTTATTTTACTAAATAAATCCGTTTACTAAAACGGATGATTCAACATGCATTTTTCTTAACATCTACTGTATGCATGGCATGATGTAAGTGATGAATAAGACCTAGTCCCTGACTTCAAGGAGCTCAGATTCTACTTTGCAGGAAGGAGGAAAGAACTAATGTTTCATTGCCCTAAGAATCAGGCATTCTGCTGGAGGAAATAGGTAAGAGGGTGGGTCACAATGGAGCACTGACCTATAGTAAGAGGTAAGTTGTCATTTAAGAATTTTGAATAGATGGCTTTAGGGGAATATATGAGAGAAAGTATTTAGTTCTGGGGACTGAGGGCTGGTCAAAGGATTAGAGAAGGGCCCAATTTGGACTGGCATGTGGAGTCAAGGGCAAAAAGAAGTAGAGAGCTATAGGATCGGAGTTGTCACAGTCTTTGGCTCACGGGGGATAGGAGAGGTGCCATTTTTTTTTCTCTATAGAACCAAAGAAATAGGGAAACGTCCATGGGAAGAGAAAGGAAAAAGAATTTGTCAGAGAACCAAACTATCTTCCCATCATACGTTTTCTGTAAAAGACTTCTTAGGAGCTAAGACAGTGTTTTTCTGCTTTCATTCTCTTTAATGCCTAGAATTCTGCCATAAAAGGCTATTTATATATCTTACTTTTTAGCTCCTAGGAGCGCAAGAGATGCTACTATTGGGAATTTCTAAAATATTCAGAGGATGGAAATACTAGCTGGCACCAATGCTGAGATATCCAGGCACCATCCATAGAGACCCAGTGAAATGCTAAGCCCCAAATGGCAATCCCTCCCAGACTCTCCCAGAGCCATCTCACTTTTTCTTTTATCCCCTGCCTGGAAGGCTACACTGTGGGTGGGAATAAAAATCCACTCTCCTGTTGCATCTAGGCAGCTGCCAGCAGTCTGTTTGCCTAGTTCTTTGCTGGCAAATCATTAAACAGTCCCCCCAAAGCAGGCCTCTTCCCTAGGGCCACCCCATGGACAGAGATTCAGAGCTGTGGTCAAAGGGCTGTCAGCAGTCAGGCTGGAGCCCTTGGGCTATCTCCAACACAAGCCCTTCCTGGCTGTTGCCTCTTCTGAACAGAAACCTCCTTGGCCTAATATCAACCCCCCAATGGCTTCTAAGGAGAGACTGTGGGCATCTGAGTTGGCTGGTTTTTTGTCCTTTTCCTCCTGATGTAATTTCTGAGTGCAACTACCCCTGTGATCCCTTTATTGTTTCTTTATTGAACCCCAGGCCCATCCTCCACATTTTTCCCACTTTGCAATGTAAATACAATATTGTATGTTACTGCCTAGGAACTGGGGACTGGGACCAGCTGAGCAAGCTTCATAGCTTCATTCCATCCCCACTTACTTGGTGCCAACGCAAATCTGAGCATAGAAGATTTCATTGAGCCAGCCCATTTGGAGATAGTATCTGCCCTCAAAGGGCTTCTAAGCCCCAGGGCAAGCCAGTTGTGGAAGACAGCAGTATGGAGCAGAGTTTGCAGAACACCTTGAAATCCCTACAGCCTCTGAGCAGGTGACTAAGCCTGAAAGACCTGGAATATGTGTGAAGTAACCATGTTAATGAAGCTCTTTCACACCCTTGCACTGAAATCACCAAACTTAGCAATGCTCAAGTAGTTCTGCTGGTAGTCCAGATGGGCCTCTGGCTTATTTAAACAAATGATCTGGTTTCCTTAAGTTTCATTCTTTGGTGTTTTTCACAGGGACTGTCTGGCTTTAGTCTTTGGCCTTTTAAGCATTGAAATCGTAACCTAAATAATTACTCAAAAATAAACACTTATCTGCTTCTAGTAGGTTTTCAGATTCCTGCCATCTCTGGCATGAGTTTAGCTGGAACAGGAACAGCAAAATGAAATCATAAAGCAAACTGTGTCAAGGCTGTTTGCAAGTAACACATTGGGTTAGGTGTGAGAGTTCAGTTAACTACTTTGTTGTGGCAAGAGTTAAGACCATGCCTCAGAAGGGCCCTGGACAAAGCCTCTATAGACCTTATCCTGGGCATGTGGGAATTAGATATTACCCCTAGCAATACTTGCCATCTGTGTCAAGACTTCAGCCTTTCAGCAGAGGACTTCTTTGAATAAGACCTAGCTAAACAAGGGGCCTCAGTGGTACTCCCTATAAGATGGAGGTCAGTGAGGGTCACAAGATCTTTCCTGGGACAGTGATCAGAAGTCAGCTGACTTCCCAGGACCAATTAGTATGATTTTTGGATGGTTGAGCCCTGAGTTCCTCACCTGGTGGAGAAAAGGAGTCCAGAACACATGAATGGGTTATCTTTTAAGGTCTTGATCTTCATAGGCTTCAGAACTTGGTATTCTATTTCATGGCCTTGCTTCTAAAGATCCCTGATATAACTAAAATGATATTTGATGGGCTCCCTCTTCTTTGCTTCTAACTTCATGAGTAGCTTCCTAGTACCTTTGTAGCTAGAGGTCATTCTGACTGAGTCAGGACCAACCCTGTTTCTGTGTGAGAATATAATGATATAAAAGTTTTACTTCTTGGGTGGCTGGGATTTTTCCTCCTTCTCTCTGTCTGATTAGTGCCAAATAAACTTTCTTCTCTGATATCACTTTATTTCAAAAGCAGCTCAGATAATTAGCTCTTCTTCTCCTTACCTTCTTCCACTTCCTTAGGAGTGCACTCATGATCTGTGAATCACCATACAAAGATACTAGGCAGAGTGTGGGGTCAGGAAAACCCCACCATGGGGGCTGTTTTCATGTAAAGAAGTCCAGTTGCATCATGGAGCTCCAGCACAGTCTGAAATGAGGATAGGTGAATTTGGAAATTGAAGAACGGCGTCTGTAATGTGGGGTGAGGGAGTGAGGAAAATGGCAGTCTGGCTGAATGACCATTATTTGGGTCTGAGCTTCTATGACCTCTAATTTCAGGACACACCTTTCTCATCCTAAACCGAAACGTGTTCAACCATGGAAGTGTCTGAGCAGCGTCTGGGTCTGGCTTGCCTTGTTTTTTTTTTTTTTTTTTTTTTTTTTTTGAGACCGGAGTCTCGCTCTGTCGCCCAGGCTGGAGTGCAGTTGGCCGGATCTCAGCTCACTGCAAGCTCCGCCTCCCGGGTTCCGCATTCTACCTGCCTCAGCCTCCGAGTAGCCTGGGACTACAGACGCCCGCCCATCGCCCGGCTAGTTTTTTGTATTTTTAAGTAGAAAGCGGGGTTTTCACCGAGTTAGCCAGGATGGTCTTCGATCTCCTGACTCGTGATCGCCCGTCTCGGCTCCCAAAGTGCCTGGGATTAGCAGGCTTGAGGACACCGCACCCCGGCTGGCTGCCTTTGTTGTGGCTAGGAAAGGAGATGAGATAAACCCTAGAGGAGAGGAAGGAAGCCGAGGCTTGGAGGCAGAGCACAAGGAGCAGACAGATTCTGCTTCTGTCTTGTTAAGAATGATTCAGGTTTGAAAATTCTAGAAATGGGGACCCTGAAGCCTTCCACTGTGCTCCCAGGCATTACATTACAGTACTCACCTAACGTTTACCATGCCACAGAACACCTCCCCAGCGTGCATACCCGGAGGCAGTGTGGGGTTGAATTTAGGGGACCTCAACCTCCTTTAACTAGGTGTTAACTAGGTTAACTAACTTCAACTAGGTGGGCAATCTGTTACTTGAGTCTTGCTTTCTTCAGCTGTAAAAGACAAATTCTGAAGGTCCATTATGGGTGTGAACCAGGCTCAGCTGTTAGCAATTTACATCTCTTTTTATAAACTACATGGCAACTGGATTCAAATCAAGTTTTACTCATTCTTTCACCAAACACTAAGGGCCTATGATACGCAGAGCCCCAAACCAGAGTTTCAGTGAGCTCAGTTTGTCCCTCAGATTTTGCCACCCTGCTTCCTATTAGATTCTGGAACATCATTTCAGTTCTATCTTGTCAGCTCTCTTGCTCACCAGCACCCCTGTGTCCCCAGGGAGGTTTCCTGAATCAAGTGAGAAATCATGGAGGCCTCTTCATCCATCCCCTGCTAGTGTGCACTACCATCAGATGGTCCAAGGTTATGCTTCACCCTCCCCACCAACATTATTTTCTTTCGTAGCTTAAAAAAATTACACGAAGCAGGAATACACTTTTCTGGTAGAATAATTTTTTAAAAATAGATAGCATGCTTGTAATCCTAGCACTTTGGGAGGCCGAGGCAAGGAGGATCACTTGAGCCCAGGAGTCCGAGACCAGCTTGGGCAATATGGTGAAACCTTGTCTCTACAAAAAATACAAAAATTAGCCAGGCTGGTGAGGCATACCTGTAGTCCCAGCACCTCGGGAGGCTGAGACAGGAAGATTGCTAGAGCCCAGGAGGTTGAGGCTGCAATGAGCTGAGACTGTGCCACTGCATTCCAGCTTGGGTGACAGAGCAAGACCCTGTCTCAAAAATAGAGTAAAATAAAATAAATAGATAAAGAGAAACTCCTCTTGACAATTCCCCAGCCTCCCAACTTGATTCATGGAAAAACTCAGTCATCCCGAAGAGATAGTGACAAGTTTATATAAGGTTTTGAAAGAGGTCTTGAGGTTCCCAAATCTAAGCCCTGAACAATAACCATTAGGATCTAACCTGTAGATGTGAGCCTTGACTCCCTTCAATACAAGGCAAGGTGACTAAGCTGGGCCTCAGTGGTGGGCCTGTCCTGGTGCTGGGATTCGGAAGCAGCAACTTCAGGCCAACCTGTTTTTTTCCCACCCCCGTATCTGCAGGAGCTTTACTTTATGATGCCAGTGTGTCCTCCTACCTAAGATAAAAGTTCAGGTAATGGAGGTTGCGCAGGAAAGGATGATTGTAAAATCTGAAAAGAGGAAATGGGGAGAATGATGCCTTTGATGCCTGGCCAATGTTCTTGATTACAAAGGCAAAATTGTAGCAAGCAGTAAAGTTACCTGTCCAAGGCCTAGTTGAAGGTCTGTACGTGGAATCAGAGAACTAAGAGAAGATTGCAGCAGAGGTCGGTGGCAGGGAGGGGGAGGAGAGTGCCCGGGAAACATGAGACAGTAAAGAATTGCTTGCAGAAGCACACACCCAAAGAGGAGGAGATGCCATGGATAAAGGGAGACCAGCATTAAGTTCCAGGCCCAGTTGAGCCCTGAAATGCCCTTTGTGAGGAGGTAATGAGATCACATGGCTTCCTTCATGGGAAGGAGGCAGGCTGAGAACTGGAAGAGCTTGTTCAGTGGGGTTTGGAGGTCTGAGAACAGGAGGGAAGTGACTGTGGATAATGAGCTGTCCCAGACTGTACCTTGCCGAACACTGGCATTTAGAGGCACTGTTGATTACCAAAGAAGGGGGAAGTTCAGAAAAGGCCTTGTCCCTTCCAGGAATAAGAAGGAACTTTATTATTATAGATGCAGTAATAAAAACAGCTGCCATTAAGTGAGCACTTACTAAGCATCAGGCTTTGTGCTAGGCACTTACATCCATTATCTCCTGTCTACACGAAGCATTTTTGTTCCCATTCCAAAGATGAGCAATATGAGGCTCAGAAAGATTAACATGCCCAAGGTCACACAGGTAAATTATGGGGTCAGAATTTGAACCCTAGGTCTGTCTTGGGAGGGAGGGGAAAAAATCAGAACAAATAAGGAGGACAGAGGGAGAATAGACTCAGGAATATGAAATACAACATACACCACCAAAGGACAGTTCGCGTATCTTTACACAGAGGGTATAAAATGTGTATGCAAAGCTGAATTCTGAGTCAGAATGACCTAACTCATGCTTGAAAGCAAGTGCCTCTTAATTTGCCCCTCATGGCAGCCTGTGAGACAGGGGTGTCCTAACTCCTGGTCTTTGAGGAAGTCAAATTCACCAAGTTCCTCTGAGCCCTCTACAACCACACCCTTCTCAAATCAGGCAAGCTCATTTCTCTTGACCCCCTGGTGTCACTGAGGGGACAGGTGGCCCAGTGTAGAAATCATGTTTGCATCTTCGTGATTAGGAGACCTTGCATTCCAAGGAGACAAATGTATTTGCATCTATTTTCTCAAGAACCCGCCTCCTGGCTAAAAATTCCTTGGAGGAAGGGCAAAGACAGCCCCTGTGTTATACCCAAGGAATGCCGATGCTGTCTTTCTTGCTAGGTGCTGAACTGAGTCCTAGTTCAAATGGCTATTATTTGTTTTTAATTTGAGAATACTTAAACAGCTGTCATTGTAAAAGAGTCAAACCATACAAAAATATAATGAGTGTGATTGTCATGCCACAGATATGATTGTACTAGAAAGATCATGTTACTTTATTTTCTTTTTATCAAATCTAACACCAAGGTCCTATCCCATTAGCTGTGTAGACATTTGTTTTCAGAGGCACTTCTCCTCCCAGAGTAGAACAAAAGTCCCAGAGTTTTAAGAAAACCAAGATATCCAAGAGACCCTTCTGACATTTATCCATGCTGGCCACCACAGATACGTTCCTTGTCCAAACACAGGCGTTCCCTTGAAATCCACACAGGCACATCATCTCTCCCAGGGCCCAGCCTCCTGGGGTCTAGTACTCAGTCCTTCTCCAGGGACCCACTGCTTCTGGGGCACAGGCTGCAGCTTCCCACTACTCAGCCTGGCTCCAGACCCCTCACACTGGCTCCAGACCCCTTACACTGGCTCCAGACCCCTTACACTGGCTCCAGACCCCTCCTTCCTGCCCTCCCGGTTCTGAGACTTTGACCCCTCCCTTCACCACAGGCCCTTCTGCCTTCAGGACACTCACACTTCCTCAGTGAGTTCAGTTTTTCTGCAAAAGCCAGGAAGGGAGGAATTTAAACAACATTTGCTTTTGGCAAATGCCCCTGAGGCAAGGAAATAGAAGGTGAAGCCATCTCCTTGGAAGGGAAGGAGGGAAAAGACATGGAACAAAATATAAATAGCTGTCGTTCCTTTTGATTCTACAACAGCAAAAAACAAAACTCAAATCTCATGTATTATCCTGTGATCAAAGTATTCAAAGCAAAACACCAAAGTCCCTCTTTACTACCCCCTCTCAAATTCCTCTCCCAGAGCAACCATTATCAGGATTTGAGTGTACTCTGTCTTGTCTTCATAGTTAGCTATCGTCAATTATCTGGTTGTAGACTTTCAACATTTAATCAACAAATATTGAGTGCCCACAAAGTAACAGGCAGTGGGGGGCAGGCTAGACTCAGTCATCATCTGGAGAAGAGAGGGAAGTAAGCTGACAATTACAATGCCGTGGGGTAAGTGTGTGATTAGGGAAATGCCGGACAGAGCAGCAAGTGTCAAAGGTGTTTAGGGAAATGAAACAAGTTATTATTTCTGGAACATAGGTCACAAGGCGGGAAGAGATATAGGAAGGGAACGTTAAGCCATGCGGCAGGGCCCAGACCAGGCAGAGCCTTTTAAGCTATGTTTAAGAGTACAGACTTTATATCAGGAGCTATGAGGAGCCTTGTAAGAGCTGTAAGTAGAAGAGTAACATGCTCAAGTTAGCATTTTAGACCACTTTGGCTGCAATATAGAGAACTGATTGGGATGAAGTGACCCAAGGGAGTAGGTTATGTCAGTAAATAGGGTTGGCAGTGATGGTTGCCTGGATTAGAATAGCGATAGTAAGAATGGAAGAAAGAATAAAATAAGACAAATATTTAGGAGGTAGAATTGTTAGAATTTGGTGATTGATTGGATATTGGTGGTTGCATTCCTTAAGACAGCAAACACTGGAGGAGCAGTTTTGAGGATAGAATGATTTCAGTCTTGAACATGCCGAGTTTGAGGTATTCTATTTAAGATTATTAAGGTAGAAACGTCCAGGGGGCTGTTAGACTTAAGGGTCTGGAACTTAAGAGAAGACCAAGACATATGTAATCACTGACCTCTGTGTGGGCACTGTGGCCATGGGATTGGCTGCAGTCACCCAGAGAAGGCATCAAGAGTGAAAAGAGGTGGCCGGGTGCGGTGGCTCATGCCTGTAATCCTAGCACTTTAGGAGGCCAAGGTGGGCAGACCATGAGGTCAGGAGTTCAAGACCAACCTAGCCAATATAATGAAACCCCATCTCTACTAAAAATACAAAAATCAGCCAGACATGGTGGCAGGCACCTGTAGTCCCAGCTACTTGGGAGGCTGAGGCAGGAAAATCACTTGAACCTAGGAGGTGGAGGTTGCAGTGAGATGAGATTGCGCCACTGCACTCCAGCCTGGGCGACACAGCGAGACTCTGTCTCAAAAAAAAAGAAGAGTGAAAAGAGAAGAGGGTCCAAGAATCCCAGAGGTCACCACCAACATTTTAGGGACTTGTATTTGGGCCCTTATGCTTTAGTAAGATAAATTTTCTTAGTAAATGAGTTCAGGGAAAGTATCATGTTTTCAAAATAAAATGTAAATTGTTCTTAAATTTTTTTTAACCTTATCCTACTACTACTTTCCTTTTTTTTTCTAATCTCTACCACTTACTAGCTGTGTAATCTTGGGCATGTTATTTAACCTTTTAGTGCCTCAGTTTCCTCATCTTTCAAACGGGGACAATAAAAATCTCTACCTGATACTGTTGTTATGAGGATGAAAAGAGCTAATATGAAAAAGTGCAAAGAACAATCACTGGCTCACAGTATTTACCCAATAAATATCAACTGTACCGCCCTCATCCTGACTATCATTAGCATGGAGATGGATGGAGGGTTGATGCTGTGTTCATTTGGAGCGCCATGGCTCCAACAATGGAGTCAGACAGAGTTGAGTTCAAATCTTACATGACCTTGATTTCTCCCAGCCTCAAGCTTCTCTTCAAGTGGCTGTGATAGGGGTAGTGGGGAGGTGGAGATGGTTAATGGGTTTAAAAAAAAAAGTTACAACGAATGAATAAGGCCTAGTATTTGATAGTACAACAGGGTGACTATAGTCAACAATAATTTTATTGTACATTTAAAACTAACTAAAAGACTGTAATTGAATTGTCTGTAATACAAAGGATTAATGCTTGAGGAGATGGATATTCTGTTCTCCATGATGTGATTAGTACCCATTGCATGGCTGTATCAAAACATCTCATGTATCCCATAAATATATACACCTACTATGTGCTCATAAAAATTAAATAATTGTTTTTAAAAATGGCTATAACACCTACCTTATAGTGAAATAATGTCTAAACGCCCTGGCACACAAGAGGCCTTTACTGATGGTTAATTTCCTTCCATTCCTTCTTCCGTAGTTGTCAGTTCAGAACCAGGCAAGTTTGGTGACTCACACCAGGTCTTTTTTCCCTTCCACCTTGTCAGAGGTGTCCTACAATGCAGCACTGAGCTGTAGATGCTGGTTCCCTGTTAAAACCTGGGGAAGAGTACTGGTTAAATATCTGCAGACACACTGGAGGAGCTTCTCCAAAATGACTTTCCTCTCCCAGGTGGCCCTCTGGTCAGTGAGCGGCATCTTGGAGAAGGCTGGACCATGTGGGGAGGGTGGAGGAGCAACAAAGCAGAGCCTTCTCAGGCTGCGATTTGTCCTTCCTCAGGGAAGGCCTCCATCTTCTGCTCTGGTGGAGCAGCTGCCTTCGGACTCCCCACCACACCAGACTGTCCTCCACAGTCTTCAGAGAAATTGGTCTCCAGTGCAAATCTGTGGTCCCAGCTCTGTGGCCTGACTCTTGCAGATCCTTCCAGCCTCATGTCCTGCCTTCGTTTTCATGCCAGACCTCACTGCCCACAGTCTACCTCAGCCTCATGCCAGGCCTCCGTTCCTTGGTGCAGTGGCTTCCTCTGCCAGGAATGTGCCTCCCCAACCCTGCTCCCTTTCGTTGGTCCCTGAGGTGAACACATACCTAGTTAGCCTTTCAAGGTAGCTCTCCAGTCACCTCTTGTGAAAACTGCTCTGCTTCCCATATGTATTGTTAGCTGCCCCCCTTTGTGCCCTCCCATAGGCCCTTGTGTTATAACATCATAATGTGGTTGCATGCTTGTCTTTTGAGCTGCTTTAAGGCAGGGAGCCTCTCTTACTCATCATTAGCTCCTCACTGCATTGGATAGAGCCTGACACCAAGGGGGCCTTCCGTGTTGGCAGAACAAAGAAATGAATGGACGCATGGACAGATGGAGAGACTAATGCAGCTTGTTGAGACAGGGGCTACAGCTTCACTGATGTAAGAACAACTCCACCCTCATGCCCCAGCCTTCTTCTGGGGGCAGGGGCACATAATAACCTTTCTTCCACACTAAACCTTGCTCACTACCAGACTAGTAGGCCTTAAACTCTGGGAGCAAGTATGGAAATCCCTCCTATTTCAACACCCACTGCCCAGAGATTTTGATTCAAAGCAAGGTAGTACATATTTATTGAGAACCTACTATGTTCAAGGGACCATGGTCAGAGGAAATAGCCTGACAGTGCTTTCAGAAAGTGCACTTTTAAATCCATCATTGACATTATCTTCATAAACATCTTTATAAATTCAAGATTCTCTGTGGTTCCTCTGACGGTTCTTTCTGGAAGTCCTTCAGACTTCAACAGTAGTAGAGGGGGAAGTGTGGGCAGTTCTCTAATAAGAAATCTCTTTCTTGCCAGGATACGTGGGGTTTCTACTATATAGGAGGCCCTGGCCCATAGGATTATTCAGGGCCAAATAAGTCATACTTTGTTCTCATCGCACTCTGACATTTTGTTTAGGGAAAATTAGATTCGAATGGGTGTACGAATCGCCATGAATGAAAAGAGACAGTAAGGCAGTCCCATCCCTTTGATGTGGAGAGCCTCAGATTTCTGTCAGCACATTCTCCTTTGTTCAGCACCAGCTGGGCTCAGAGGCACAGGGTCTTGGACAGGATCTGCCATACCCTTAGAGCAGATGGGCTGGGCTGGCTCCACCTCCATGGCATCATTCCTGGGACCAGAGTGAGCTGTCAAGGCTTATGTCTTAGCCAAGCCTCATTGCAAGATAGTCTCACCTCTCTGTCAACACCATGCTTGATCCCAGGATGGGCACAGGGCAGAGGCAAAAAAGGGACTAGTGAGAGAAGCAAGGCAGCACCGAGTGAGAAGACCCAGCCTCCTGAGAAATGGGAATCTACAGGGCAACAGTTGCCCGGGGGCATCCCGAGGAGGGCAGGAGGCACCAGCAGCACCCAGGACTGTCCATGGGGATTCTGAAAGCACTGATACAGGGACACATGGATATTCTCTTAGCCTGGGGCTTGGGGAGCAGGTAGGAGGATCAGGAGGTAGAGAGTCTGGGGCCAGGAGAGGAGCCCTCTGCATCTGGCTAGTTTAGAAAAGTAGGATTGTTGGAGTTGAAGGTTGTTAGAGTTGCTTTGCAGCAAGCTCTTCATTTAGGCCCCCTCTGGGACACCCTCTCCCTCCTGTCTGCCTCCACTACCTGTGTCCTTGGCCCCACCATCTCTGAAGTGACAAACAGTGGTCACTAGCTTACTATGAGGCAATCCAATCATAAGGCATACTCTTTTATGGCACCAAGACACTTGCCTGGTACCTCCCTAGAACAATGGAGAGGTGTGTGGCTCTCACAGCTCACTCCTGCTGCCTAAAGCCTCCCTAACCCAAATCTGTCTCTCTCTGCAGTCCCACCCCCTGTACCTGTGCAATGCCAGTGATGACGACAATCTGGAGCCTGGATTCATCAGCATCGTCAAGCTGGAGAGTCCTCGACGGGCCCCCCGCCCCTGCCTGTCACTGGCCAGCAAGGTAGACTCATACTTCGCCCTACACACACCCAGAACTTCACCCAGCTCTGGGCTGTGAGAAGACCCTGTGCTCTCTTGTTCCCATGTTTCCTAAGAGTGATGTACCTGATTCCCTTGGGTTTCCCTAACCCATGACTGGTCTGAGAGAAGTGGAAATTCATACCTCTGTTCTTTCTCCTCTGACTAGCACCAGCAGGACTTTTTGACCTTCATCCCAGCATGTTCCCCATCCCACCTCCTTCCCATCACTTGGGAGTTCCTGAGTCCCTTCCCCTGCTCTGCACCAGAGCAAAGAAGGGGTCAATTGAAGGGATTTCTTCTTTTAGAAATATACACCAAGCATGTGCAAGAACAGCAGAAATAGAAATCGTTGCCCCACCCTTAAAAAGTTAACAATTTTCCCCTGAGATTGCAAACTGGTGGCCCATAAGCTGGGTTTGGCTTGCAGACACGTTGTGTTTAACCCTCACAGTGACTTTTCAATGTGTAACTTAATTGCCACATTTAAAAATTAAAAATGTTTATATAAAAGCTCAGATTTTCGCCAGGCGCGGTGACTCACGGCTATAATCCCAGCACTTTAGGAGGCTGAGGCGGGCGAATCACAAGGTCAGGAGATCGAGACCATCCTGGCTAATACAGTGGAACTCCGTCTCTACTAAAAATACAAAAAATTAGTCAGGCGTGTTGGCAGGAACCTGTAGTCCCAGCTACTGGGGAGGCTGAGGCAGGAGAATGGCGTGAGCCCGGGAAGTGGAGCTTGCAGTGAGCAGAGATCGCACCACTGTACTCCAGCCTGGACAACAGAGCGGGACTTCCTCTCAAAGAAAAAAAAAAAAACCCCTCAGATTTTCAGTTTCTCTAGAAGAAAGCTGCAAAGTACATTGCTGCAGGCCATGGTTGATAGGAGCTGGGCTGGGGCTGCCCCTTTTCCACTGCTGTGGGCCTTCTCTTTTGCTATGCTCCACCCTGGTCTGCTACCTCACAGGACCTTTAGACCTTTGCCTGTGACTCCTGCTTTAATAATAGCAGTTACTGTTTTCTGTGTGCTCACAATGTGCCATGTGGACATGGGACAGATTCTTTGTATGTATGATCTCATTCACTTTTCAGAACAATCAGGAAAGGTAGGCATTATTATTCTCAATTTGACGTATGAGACAAGTGAAGATCAGAAAAGTCAAGTAACTTGCTGGATGACACAGTTAGGAAGGGATGGAGCTGAACTTTGAATCCAACCCTGTCTGTTTCTCAAAACTAGGCTTAATCTATCTGTGACCTCCCTTCTAGCTAGAAAACTGAACATATGTGTGGAGTGTAGTTAGATTATGTGTGGCACACATGGGTATGCCCGCAAGGGTGGTAAGAGAGGAGAGTGACACTCTCGGCCTTTGTGCTAGCTTGTTGTCCCAGGCCCAGATCCCTTGTGGGTATCCTGGTTCTCCTGGGGGCAAGGAAACAGCCTGGATTCTTACCTCATCCCATGGAAGGCAGGGATGTGGGCAGGATTCTGAATGTGGGTGAAGATATTCACCTGGCCTGGCCATGCTGACAAGGAAGGGGACTCCAGAGGTGGTGGGAAGCAGGGGGTCAGGATGCACTTGGAGGAGCTGGGGAATGTGGCATCTCTGCAAGGCTGTGAGCCTTCATGGCAGCAGAGTTGTTAGGCTGCAGCCTCCTGCCCTACTTCTGGATGTTTCATTTCTCTTAACTTACAAAATATGAGCAAATGGCACTCATTTATTCATTTGGTAAACAAGTTCCCAGTGCCTGTACTACATTACATAGTGAGTGTGTGTGTGTGTGTGTGTGTGTGTGTGTGTATGGTGGAGGGGGGAAGAAGGGTTCCAAGAAGCTTTGCTGCTATTGGTGGGAGCTGGGCTGGGGCTACCCCCTTTCCACAGCTGTGGGCCTTCTCTTTTGCCTGCTGTGCCCTGGCCTGCTACCTCCCAGGACCTCTAGACCTTTGCCTGTGAGTCTTTGAGCTACCTCCAATATTTCAGAGGTTCCACGGGCCTACCTCAAATACTTGGTTTTGTTTTGGCGGGAATTCTATTAGTTCAACATGTTAATACAAGTTATCTCATAAGAAAACAAATTGTAAGTAATAAATGTAGTTAGTTTGGAGGAATATCTGTTCTTTTGAGACAGAGTCTTGCTCTGTTGCCCAGGCTGGATTGCAGTGGCTCCATCTCAGCTCACTGCAACCTCCGCCTCCCAGGTTCAAGTGATTCTCCTGCCTGAGCCTCCCGAATAGCTAGGATTTCAGTTGTGTGCCACCATGCCTGGGTAATTTTTTTTTTTTTTTTTTTTTTTTTTGAGACAGAGTCTCGCTCTGTCGCCCAGGCTGGAGTGCAGTGGCGCGGTCTCGGCTCATTGCAACCTCCACCTCCAGGGTTCAAGCAGTTCTCTACCTCAGCCTCCCAAGTAGCTGGGATTACAGGTGCCTGCCACCACACCCAGCTAAGTTTTATATTTTAGCAGAGACGGAGT
>NW_016823439.1:300891-388966 GCF_001698545.2 Rhinopithecus bieti | reverse complement strand
ATGCCTGGGTAATTTTTTTTTTTTTTTTTTTTTTGAGACAGAGTCTCGCTCTGTCGCCCAGGCTGGAGTGCAGTGGCGCGGTCTCGGCTCATTGCAACCTCCACCTCCAGGGTTCAAGCAGTTCTCTACCTCAGCCTCCCAAGTAGCTGGGATTACAGGTGCCTGCCACCACACCCAGCTAAGTTTTATATTTTTAGCAGAGACGGAGTTTCACCATCTTGGCCAGGCTGGTCTTGAACTCCTGACCTCGTGATCCACCCGCCTCGGCCTCCCAAAGTGCTGGGATTACAGGCATGAGCCACGACGTCCAGCCTAATTTTTGTATTTTTAGTAGAGACAGGGTTTCACCATGTTGGCCAGGCTGGTCTCAAACTCCTGACCTCCAGAGTTCTGCCTACCTTGGCCTCACAAAGTGCTGGGATTACAGGCATGAGCCACTGCGCCCAGCCAAACATCTGTTTTTCTTAAAATGTGACTCATGAGAGGTATAAGGGAAAGATGGGGTCTTAGGGGAGGAAGAGTTTGGAAACCACTGATCCCCTGCAGCTCTGCTTTGGTTTTTCCTATTGGTGCCAATGGTGTTGTCACCAATGACAGAGCTGGGGCTCTCAAGCCAGATAGCCCTGGGCTTGGAGCCTGGCTCCTCCACTTCCCCTCAGTGTGACCTGGACTTTTTTAGCTCACCTCTCTAAGCCTCTATTTCCTCATCTGTAAAAGGGGAATAATAATGGGACTTATAAGTAGTTTGGAGGATTTAATGAGACCGTACAGATGGAAGCTTTTAGCCCTATGCCACGTACATGGTAACCACTCAATAAATGATTACAGTTATCATTACTGTCATCATCATTGGCATCATCATTCCGTGCTTTTGTAGTTAACAAGGTTGGGATATTTTTCCTTCCATTTGTTTTCTCGCTTATTCTTTTCTGAAACCCTCACCATAATTCTTCTGGAGGCTTCCATTCTTGTCACCACCCCACTACCCCCTCCACCCTCTGTCCAGTCACCCAGATTGGTTTCTGTTTCTTTATTAGCAGCTCCACAGCCATCCTGGTGATAAGCCAGAGTCTTATCACCTTATGCCTGAACTCGTGCAGTGGCCTTTTGCCTGCTAGAAGGAGCTAGATCTGGAGAAAAGCAGATGGGTGCAAGCCCTGCCTCTTACCATGGAGGCCACTACCTGGTAGTAAGGAAGAGGCAGTCTGAAGGCTGAGGTCCTGGGTGCAAATTCTGCCTCCACGGCTTCTCAATTGGTAACCCTGGGGAAATTATTCAGTTTCTCTGAGGCTCAGTTTCCCAACTCAGAAGTGGGGCTGATGACTGTCTTATAGAGTTGTGAGGAGTAAATGAAATCACATGTAGGAAACATGTAGTGTTAATAATAGTTGATATAAGAGCTGGGTGCAGTGGCTCATGCCTGTAATCCCAGCACTTTGGGAGGCCGAGGCAGGCGGATCACAAAGTCAGGAGTTTGAGACCAGCCTGGCCAACATGGTGAAACCTCGTCTCTACTAAAAATACAAAAAAAAAAAAAACCTCGTCTCTACTAAAAAGTAGCTGGATGTGGTGGCGCACGCCTGTAGTCCCAGCTACTCGGGAGGCTGAGACAGGAGAATCACTTGAACCCAGGAGGTGGAGGTTGCAGTGAGCCGAGATCACACCACACATCACTGTATTCCTGCCTGGCGACAGAGCAAGGCTCTGTCTCAAAAAAAAAAAAAATTAGTTGGGCCTTGTGGCATATGCCTGTAATCCCTGCTACTTGGGAGGCTGAGGCAGGAGAATCTCTTGAACCTGGGAGGTGGAGATTGCAGTGAGCCGAGATTGCACCACTGCACTCCAGCCTGGGCAACAGGGTGAGACTCTATCTCAACAATAATAATAATAATAGTTGATATAATAATAACTAATGGTTAAGCAACACCATGTGCCAGGCACTATTATAAATGCTTTGTGTGGATTCGTTTATGTAGTCCTCATAACAACCCTATGGATTAGGTCCTGTTATTATCCCAGTTTACAGAAAAAAAAAAAACAAACGCAGAGTAGTGAAGTGACTTGCCCCAAGTCTCACAGTTAATAGTTGGTATCAGAGCCAGGATTCAACCCTAGGCAATCTGGCCACTGGATCTCAACAAAGGTTATATTCCTTCTCCTTCCTTTCATCCTTCACTTTCAAGCCCAGAGGAAGCCCACCTTTGCTACCGAATCTTTCCTGACCAGCCCAGGCCCAGCCAGCCCAGTAGGAGCAGAAATCCCTCCCTGGGGGCATGCCTCCAGCAGGTAGGGTGTCTGTGCATGCTTTCAACACCATCTTCTGCTAAGTCTAGGTTTCAGGGAGGCACATGGTGGGTGGAGGGGAGAGGCCAAAGGTCCTTCCTGTCCCCACCCCTACCTCAAAGTAAGCAGCCTCACTTTTATCTGCTTTCTATATTGAACATTTGTGCCAGATTGTGTGTGTGTGTGTTGGTGGAGGGGATAGTAGAAGGGAGAGCCTTCTGGAGTGAAAAAAGGTATGGAAACCTCTGTTTCTATTCCTATGTGCTCTAGAATATTATCATCAGCGTTATAGCTTTATGTATTTGCCTTGTCTCCACAACTATATTATGAGCTGTTTTGGAGGGCCTGGCTTTTCCTGGCTTGGTGGCCTGGGCACGGTAGGTGTTTCAGTTTTGATGAGCAGAAGATATACGGGGACTCTTGTCTGGAGAGGAAAATCTAAGGCCCAGAGAAATGCAGCAGCTGACCAGTGAGTCCTGCAAGTAAGAGGCAGAATTGCCACCTCACTCACATTGTTCTCTCTGTAACAGCTCCTGTTGCTAGAGGCTGTGGCAGCCTTGCCTGCTGCCCCTAGGGCCGGCCAACTCTGAAGCTTCCAAAGAGCTCTCTGGATTCTTTCTAAAACTGCCTTCCTGTCCTGAGGGCCTGCCTGTCCTCTCTCTGCTTTCCAAATTCCAGTGCCCAAAGAAGTACTTTTTTTCCTTTTTGCCTCCACTATACTTTCTTGGGGGCAGGTGGACAGGAGGCATAGATAGCCCTAGATTGGACTGCTATCTGTCCCAAATCTTGCTTTTTATTCCTAGAATTCTGGACACAGGGACCTACTGCCTGAAAGTTCTGTTTGTTTTCCCCTGTTGGCCAATGCTCTGGGCTCTTTGATCACTTTTACAACTTTGTAATTATGGGCTGTAATGGGCTGGAGTGTTTGAATGTCACAGTAATTGCCTTCCACTGTTCCTACCCCAATTCTTCAAAGAGAGAGGGGAAGGGAAATAACAAAATCTCCAAAGAAGAAAGTCTTTGCCCTTCCTCATGCTCTTCCAGGCCAGGGTGGGTCCAGGGTCTTGTTCTAGGGATGTGAAAACCGAGGCCTGGGAGTCCCAATTCTGTGACTACTGGGGTGACCTCTCCTGTCCTTTGGCCAAATCCCTGGAATAGGAGATCACCAGTAGGGTTCCCTATCAGGGATTCCTTTTCCCCTGGTACTTCTCCCATACCCTTGTTAGGAGGGTTCTGAAGATTGGAAAGTCTCTACCTGCCTGGAGTAGCTTAGATGGGGTGGACTTCCTGGGAGGAAGTGAGTAGGGAAGATGGAAGCCATGAACCTCTCAACTCCTTTAGCACTTCCATTCTGGAATTGACGGGTCCTGTGAATTTCCAGTCAATTAGCCTGGTAAGCCTGGGCCCTAGGCTGGGCCTAGCTCCTGGGGGAGGAAGGAAAGTTACCCTCCTGACCAAAATGGGGCCCCACTTGAGTGTCTCCTCTGCCTGCAGGCCGTGGGCTCTGAGTGGCCCCCTGGGCCCTGCCACTGTTTGGGGAGTGGAGAGCAGGGAGCTGGAGCAAGGAAAGGAGCTGCTCCCAGCCTGCCTGGCAGGAGACCTGCCCTGACAGGCTCTCCCTGGGAAGACAGGCAGAGATCAAAGTGCTGAGCCTGTGAGTAAGTCCCAGCACTGGCTCTTCTTGCTGCCACCACTACTTGCAGGAGGGTTAACTCCTTCAATGCCTGTGGGAAGACCCCAGAGACTCCGGAGGGTGGGGGCAGTGCCCAGGGATGTAAAATCACAGCCTGAAGCCATTAGAAGATGAACTTTTGTCCTAGGGAGGAAGGCTGGAGGGTGGCTGTGCTGGGCTGGGAGGCCCCAGGCCAAGGCCAGGAGCAGCTCCTCACAGTGCCTGTTAGTTGTTTGCTGTTGTGCCTCCCCGCTCCCCCAACCTTTAGCTCTTATCTTCCTTTTCTTACTCCCCTCCCCACGCACACCCCCTGGATTCCTGCTTTTTGTTCTCTTTCTGGCGCTGCTATCTGTTCTGCCTGGTTGGCTAGATTCTGCTTCCTCAAGCTGGCTCTTGGAGCCTTTGGTGAACATGCACGTGTGCCTGTGGGCACTTTCCCCTGTAGCTGCAGCAGCCGCTGCTGCTGACCTGGCCAGTGGTGTTGATCTGGGACTAGCCCCTCGAGTCCCTCCCCACTTTTGTCTCTAATGCTGCCCTAAGGGAGAGGACAAAAGATAAACCACTGGACAGGGACTCCTCTAAGTCCTTGAATTGGAGCCAGAGAAAGACTCGGCAAAGTAGAGTGTGGCAGGGAGAGGGAGCCCATGAGATGGGCTGAGACTGGGGCTTTGTAATGGCGGCCTTAGGTGAGAGTGCTGTCCCAGGCTCTTAGACCTTTGCCTGAGCTGGGGAGATGCCCCGCAGGCAGGGCTGGGCCCTGGAAAGCCCAGCTCCCTCTGAAGGAGAGCTCTACTTCTCTGCTGTCCCCTTCTTCCTCTCTCTTCTCCTTCTAAGGGGTGCAGGTCACTCCTGCTCTTGGTGCT
Organism: Rhinopithecus bieti; assembly: GCF_001698545.2. Lineage (NCBI taxonomy): Eukaryota > Metazoa > Chordata > Mammalia > Primates > Cercopithecidae > Rhinopithecus > Rhinopithecus bieti. Next base: position 384,148 of record NW_016823439.1, on the reverse strand, counting down.
CACACCTCTTAGTGAAGGCAGGCTGGTTGTACCCTGAGGGCAGGAGCTGTGTCTTATTTGTCTTTCGTCCTAGAGCCAGGTCCACCACCTGGCACCCTGTAAACCCCCCTTAAGGATTTGTTCTATTACAAAAGGAAAAGCTAGGTATTATCCCTTGAAGGCAGTGGGGACCTGAGTGAGCTCAGGAGGCAGAAGAGGAGATCCTAGACCCACTGATGCCTTGCATAGGTAGATATGACTGTGCAGAGGTGTGGTGTGGGCAAAATCCTAGGAAAGGATAGATATGTGAGGGGTGAGGCTAGACCGTGGGTGGGCTCTATCCTTCCCTGACCTTAGCCCAACCTCTACTGTGTGCCTCTGCAGGCCCGGATGGCGGGTGAGCGAGGAGCCAGTGCTGTTCTCTTTGACATCACTGAGGATCGAGCTGCTGCTGAGCAGGTACCCAGGGACATTTGCGTGTTCAAGTGGGGGGCTGGATGGAGGAAGATAAAGCTCTCAGAGGAGAGGGAAGGGCAGGGAGAAGTCACAGCAGCCCTGTGGGCACTTTCCCCCTGTAGCTGCAGCAGCCGCTGGGGCTGACCTGGCCAGTGGTGTTGATCTGGGGTAATGACGCTGAGAAGCTGATGGAGTTTGTGTACAAGAACCAAAAGGCCCATGTGAGGATCGAGCTGAAGGAGCCCCCAGCCTGGGTAAGCACACTAGACCTCCAGACCTTGCCCTGCACTATCCCTGCTTTGTCCTGTGGCAACTCCCACCAAAAGCCCTTAGACTCCTGGAGCTGAGAGAGATCCTGGAAACCCTCCAGTCCAACTTCATCCATCAGCTGTGTGCCTCTGGGCAAGTTTTCCCCCATCTTTGGGCCTCACCTACAGAATGAACAGATCAGGACAAATGAGTTCTAAAGTTCTTTACAGCTCTGTGGCTTCATGGCATGGAATAGCAGAGCCAGAATGAAACCCTGGTCCCCTGATCCGTGAGCCCTGATTGGGGCTTCTCTACTGGGCAAGAACCTCTTCCAACCGCTCACTGGCAAGAAACTCCCACCATGCAGAGGGGTCCCTTTCTCTTTTTTCCCCAAGCACATGGGTTTTGAGATAGTACTTCTCCCAGCTGACATCCGGAAGACACTCTGAGTGCCCTTGGGCAGGGAGGGCCCACCTAATCCCACTTGCAGATCCCTCCCTATCCCCTCAGATGGAGGACTCAAGGGAACCTCCAGCTAGCTATGTGCCTCCCGGGCCTCTGTGTTTCCTCCCGAATTGGAAGTATGACCCTCTCTTCTCCTCCTGGAAGTATGACCCTTTCCCTCTCTGCTCACTCCCCAGCCAGATTATGATGTGTGGATCCTTCTGACAGTGGTGGGCACTATCTTTGTGATCATCCTGGCTTCGGTGCTGCGCATCCGGTGCCGCCCCCGCCACAGCAGGCCGGTGAGCAGTGTGGGGTCTTTGGTGGTGGTGAACATCTGCGCGTGTGTGGGTGGGTGGGGAGAAGGAAGGAGTACGTGAGGAAGGCAGCTTTATACCTATGAAACCATTTACACTGAAATACTCCAGCATCTGTCTTTGTTGATTTCCAGCAGCCTCTCCTTACATTACTCATCCATTCAACAAGTACACCAGGCTCTATTATGTGTTGGGCACTGTTCCAGGTGCTGAGGGTAGTACAGTGAACAAGATGACAAAAAACCCTACCCTCAAAGAGCTTTTATTCTAGAGGGAGAAAACAGACAATAAACAAATTAAATAAGTAAAATCTATAATGTTTTAGATGGTGGTGTGTACTATGGAGAAAAAATGATAATGCTGACAGCAAAGTGGGGAGGGAATGCAACGGAACAGGGTTAATTTTTTTTTTTTTGAGACAGAGTCTCGCTCTATCGCCCAGGCTGGAGTGCAGTGGCATGATCTCGGCTCACTGCAACCTCCACCTCCTGGGTTCAAGCAATTCTCCTGCCTCAGTCTTGTGAGTAGCTGGGACTACAGGCGTGCACCACCATGCCCAGTTAATTTTTGTATTTTTAGTGGAGATGGGGTTTGACCATGTTGGCCAATCTCTTGGTCTCAATCTCTTGGCCTCGTGATCCACCTGCCTCGGCCTCCCAAAGTGCTGGGATTACAGGCGTGAGCCTCCGCGCTTGGCCAGAACAGGGTTCATTTTTAAAATCAAGTCCAGGGAAGGCCACATTGAGAAGATGGCATTGCAGCAAAGATCCTAAATGGGAGAGGGAGTGATCTGTGCAGGTGTCTGAGGAGAAAGGGATCCAGGCAGAGAGAACAGTAAATGCAAAGGCCTTAAGGCAGAAATGTGTCTGGTGTATCTGAGGAACAGCATGAAGGATGTGACTGGAACAGAGTGAGACGGCAGAGTAGCTGATGGGGGCCCAGTTGTATTGGACTGTTGAGGCCATTTGTTTTTTACTGTGGGTGAAACAGGAGCCACTGGAGTGTTGTGAGAGAAGGGGCATCACGATCTGACTGAAGTTTTAATATGATCATTCTTGCTGTTGTAATGAGAATAGACTACAGGGAAGCAAAGCTGGAAACAGAGACACCAGCTGAGAGGCTATTGCAGGAATCCAGGTGACAATAATGACAGCTTGGATTAGGAAGGTGGCAGTTAAAGTGATGAGCAATAGTTAGGTTCTGGGTACATTTTGAAGGCCAAGCCAACAGATTTAGTAGTGGATTGATTGTAGGGTGTGAAAGGACTCAAGGATGGCACCAAGATTTTTGGCCTGAGCAATTAAAAGAATGGAATTGCCATTTGCTGTAATGGGGAAGACGGGGAAGACAGGTATGTGGTCGGAGATTAACCCATGGTTAATAGGATGAGGCATGTAGGTTTGAAATGCCTATTAGATATCCAAGTTGAAATATCAAGCAGCAGTTGGATAAAAAGTTTCTCATGGGTCATCAAAGGAAGAAAAGCTAATGGTATAAGCAGGTGGGTGGCCTGCACCACCATACCCGGCTAATTTTGGGAGGGCTTGGCATGCTTGGCAGAGCCATATATGAGCTCCGAGGAGATGAACTCCTAAGGATGTTCAGCTGGCCATGTGATCTACCTGAGTGACTGGGAACAGAGTCCAAGCTGGGGTCTAGAGAGGGAGGGAAGGGGAGCCCATGCCCCAATCTGACATGCCCCAATCTGAGCCTCATTCTTCTTCCCAGGATCCACTTCAGCAGAGAACAGCCTGGGCCATCAGCCAGCTGGCCACCAGGAGGTACCAGGCCAGCTGCAGACAGGCCCGGGGTGAGTGGCCAGACTCAGGGAGCAGCTGCAGCTCAGCCCCTGTGTGTGCCATCTGTCTGGAGGAGTTCTCTGAGGGGCAGGTAAGGCAGGTCTTGTGATTCACCTCCATGACCAGACTGGGGAGATTGAAGCTGGGGGAGGGGTGGGCAGGCCTGGGGTCTGGTATGGGTACCCTGGCTACATCTGTTTTCCCATGTATCCTGCATGAGGCAGAGATCAGGGACCAGCCTGAGGTTTGGTCACTTTTCTGACCTTCCAGTGAAAGAGCACTATTGTTTGTTGAGAGTGTACCACGTGCCAGGCTGCAGTGGTGCTTTGGATGCATTATCTCATTTTAGACCCATGGCAATGAAGGGTGGGGTTCGATTTATTTATCTTCATTTTACAGCAGAAAACTGTCTGTTAAGAAACTTGCCCAAAGTCGTGCAGCTAAGTGCAAAATCCAGGTCTGTGTGATACCAAAGCTCATACCATTCCTATTCTACGGTGAGGTCTTTTACAAGTAGATAATAGCAAGAAGGAGAGGCCTAAGGGAGTTGGGGGATGTCCTGATTCCTGGCAATTCCTATGGCTACAGAAACCTTTGGTTTGGACCTTTGGTTTTTCTCCAGGAGCTACGGATCATTTCCTGCCTCCATGAGTTCCATCGTAACTGCGTGGACCCGTGGTTACATCAGCATCGGACTTGCCCCCTCTGCATGTTCAACATCATAGGTATGAGGTGGGCCAAGGGCTCCCCCATGTTTAGGCAGACAGGTCTAGAATGTGGCTTCCCTTTGGGAAAGGGTTGCAGCCGTGAAGCTGGGGAGAAAGCAGAACTGCCACCATAGTTGTACAGGCTGTACACTGCTCCAGAGTGCCTCACTTGAGGGGAAGGGTCATTCACAATGTAAATTTATTTATTTGTTTGTTTGTTTATATTTTTTGAGATGGAGTTTCGCTCTCATTGCCTAGGCTGGAGTGCAATGGTGCGGTCTCGGCTCACTGCAACCTCCTCCTCCTGGGTTCAAGTGATTCTCCTGCCTCAGCCTCCCAAGTAGCTGAGATTACAGGCATGCACCACCATACCTGGCTAATTTTGTATTTTTAGTAGAGATGGGGTTTCTTCATGTCAGTCAGGCTGGTCTCAAACTCCTGACCTCAGGTGATCTGCCCACCTCGGCCTCCCAAAGTGCTGGGATTACAGGCGTGAGCCACCACGCCTGGCGTGTAGATATCTTTATTATTGTAAAAATTATTTGCATTTCATGGCAAGTTTGTTGATTCTAAATCTGGCGATTTATATGTTTATTATTCCAATTTTCTGGCAATAAAATATCCTATTCTAACAAAATCAGTATGTTAAGATAATTTTATAAAAGATAAAAGTGAAATAAATATCTTGAGAAAAGAGACCCTTTGTACCATGGGTGCCCTATGGGCTAGCAGTGGCCCTGGGTGAAAGAGCTCCAAATGGCAGATGGGAGGATTAGGGATTGATGCGCACAGTGGCCCTCCCCGGGCAGACAGCTGGACTGGAGGGAACCAAGGAGTCCCAGAGCACAGGCAGGTTAGGCACGTCCTTGGTTCCCCAAACTCTGAGCTCACAGGCTACCCAGGGTCAGATAGATTAGCTACAGCCACGTCTTTCTGTAGGTTTGTAGAGTTAAACGTCTGTGCTCTTGGTTCTTTTTTCCAGAGGGAGATTCATTTTCCCAGTCCCTGGGACCCTCTCGATCTTACCAAGAGCCAGGTCGAAGACTCCACCTCATTCACCAGCATCCTGGCCATGCCCACTACCACCTCCCTGCTGCCTACCTGTTGGGCCCTTCCCAGAGTGCAGTGGCTCGGCCCCCACGACCTGGTCCCTTCCTGCCATCCCAGGAGCCAGGCATGGGCCCTCGGCATCACCGCCTCCCCAGAGCTGCACATCCCTGGGCTCCAGGAGAGCAGCAGCGCCTGGCAGGGGCCCAGCACCCCTATGCACAAGGCTGGGGACTGAGCCACCTCCAATCCACCTCACAGCACCCTGCTGCTCGCCCAGTGCCCCTACGCCGGGCCAGGCCCCCTGACAGCAGTGGATCTGGAGAAAGCTATTGCACAGAACGCAGTGGGTACCTGGCAGATGGGCCAGCCAGTGACTCCAGCTCAGGGCCTTGTCATGGCTCTTCTAGTGACTCCGTGGTCAACTGCACGGACATCAGCCTACAGGGTGTCCATGGAAGCAGTTCTACTTTCTGCAGCTCCCTAAGCAGTGACTTCGACTCCCTAGTGTACTGCAGCCCTGAAGGGGATCCCCAGCGAGTGGACATGCACCCTAGCGTGACCTCTCGGCCTCGTTCCTTCGATTCGGTGGTACCCACAGGGGAAACCCAGGTTTCCAGCCATGTCCAGTACCACCGCCACCGGCACCACCACTACAAAAAGCGGTTCCAGTGGCATGGCAGGAAGCCTGGCCCAGAAACTGGGGTCCCCCCATCCAGGCCTCCTATTCCTCGGACACAGCCCCAGCCAGAGCCAGCTTCTGATCAGCATGTCACCAGATCCAACTCAGCAGCCCCTTCGGGGCGGCTCTGTAACCCACAGCGCCCCAGGGCCCTCCCTGAGCCAGCCCCTGGCCTAGTTGAAGCCTCCAGCATGTGCCTCAATACCAGCAGTCTTTTCAACTTGCAAAAATCCAGCCTGTCTGCCCGACACCCACAGAGGAAAAGGCGGGGGTGTCCCTCCGAGCCCACCCCTGGCTCTCGGCCCCAGGATGCAACTGTGCACCCAGCTTGCCAGATTGTTCCCCATTTCACCCCCAGCGTGGCATATTCTTGGTCCCCAGAGGCACACCCCTTGATCTTTGGACCTCCAGGCCTGGACAGGAGGCTCATACCAGAAACTCCAGGCCCCTATTACTCAAATTCACAGCCAGTGTGGTTGTGTCTGACTCCTCGCCGTTCCCCGGAACCACATCCACCTGGGGAGGGGCCTTCTGAATGGAGTTCTGACACCGCAGAGGGCAGGCCATGCCCTCATCCACACTGCCAGGTGCTGTCGGCCCAGCCTGGTGAGTTTTCAGGGGGAAGTGGATGTGGTAGGGGGAGGAAACTAGAGCTGCATATTTCAGGACAGGTGAAGTCAGCCAACAAAGGGTTGATGGAAGCTGAGAAGGATACAGCAGAGGTGACGACCAAAATACATAACCATCAGGACAGCATATCATGCTGACTAGAGTGCAGGAACACCCCAGCTCTGCCAGGTGGTACCCCTTTAGTTGGCAGATCACAGAGAAGTCCCAGGGAAGTGCTGGTGTGGCTGAGGCATCAGAAAGGCCCTTGGAAGGCTGGGTGTGATGGCTCATGCCTTTAATCCAAGAACTTTGGGAGGCCGAGGTGGGTGGATCCCTTGAGGCCAGGAGCTCAAGACCAACCTGGCCAAGATGGTGAAACCCGGTCTCTACTAAAAATACAAAAATTAGTCAGGCATGGTGGCGGGCACTTATAATCCCAGCTACTCTTGAGGCTGAGGCAGGAGAATCGCGTGAACCTGAGAGGCAGAAGTTGCAGTGAGCCAAGATGGTGCCACTGCACTCCAGCCTGGGTAACGGAGTGAGACTCTGTCTCAAAAAAAAAAAAGAGGCACTTGGAGTGGTCCGGGGTAGCAGCTCAAACATAAGTGTTTCTATATTTGAATAACTGGTTTAGTTCCACCAATGCTCACAGCTCAGTATTAGTTCTAAATACAAAGAAAGCCAAGAAGTGTTCCTTGGGGAGAGCTATAGTAGAAATAATTACACATAACCATAATACGAGGCTATATAGGAAGAGCTATGTGAGTAACGAGAAAAAAGAGAGAGAGAGAGAAACCACAGGTGGTCCCCAGCAGCCCTGTACGGCTTTAGGTTTTCTTCTCTTACCCTGTGGTAAAACAACAAGGAGGACTTCCCTTTGATGCATCATGATTAATAAGACTGACCTTAATTTCTTGGGGATTCAGTGCATCCCTATATTATAACAAGTGGTGATCATGTAAATTCTCAACTTTAACATGGTATTTACTTGCCCACATATCTCTCTTTTCCACCCAGGACCTTCCACCTTCTACTGTTCCCCATCTTCCCCCATTGTGCAGATGACACCGTTCTTTGTATACAGTCTTCACTAGAGCCCTTCCACCCCAGGAGGTGACCCAAAGGTCCTGAAATATTCTTCACTGTAGGAATTCTTCATGCAGGACCTGGGAGCTGCTTTCATCCATTCATTCATTTATTTGTTTCCTTCCTCCTTCCCTCCTTTTTTTCCTTCTGACTATATGCCTGCTTTGTGCTAGGTTCCAGACTAGGCTCTGGGGACATGGAACTTGCCAATCAGGACATCCATGTCCATGGGGAGAGAGCCATGTACCGCAAGCTTTGGCTATGTGTTTGTGATTCCATTCGGACCCTACCGTGTGTGTACTTTGAGTGCTGCCAGTACCACACCACTATCTCCCTTTTCTCTCAAACTCAGAACTAGTTTCAGTGCCTCTCTTTTTCTTGCCTCTCACATCTAATCAGTGCCAGATTCTGTTAACTGTATCTTGGCTAGCTTTATCATGTTTTTTCAAGTCCAGTACTTACGGCCCTGCCAGTGTCTTAGATATACCCTAAAGATCCATGCAGGAGCCTCCTAGCTCTTTCCTTCCCTCTTACAGGGCCTCAAAGACTGAGTGCTGCCCATCCAGTATGTCCCATAGAGTTGTGCGCCACAGCTCCACTGCTCACCTACCCTCCCTATTGCTGCCAGCGTCATCTGCCTTACAGTAAACTGTCCAGAAATCTTCAAATGTTCTGTTTTGTCCACAGAGAGGAAAAATCCAACCTGCTTTGGCCTCAAAGGTTCCTGCACCAGCCAGCCCCCAGCTTCCTTCTCAACCTTATTTTCTACTCTCTTCCCTCCTCCCTTCCCCAGGCCCATGCTTTAGCCAAACTGGGTAAACGATTCTTGTAGTTCCTGTAGCCCAGAATATACTCCTGCCTTCTCTATTCCCATAAATCTAATTCTTACCTATTCCTACAGAATCAGCTCATTTATCCCCACTTCCAAGAAGCCTTTCCTGATTGCTGCACTTGGACCTGGTCTCTCTCCTTCCTTAATGCATCTCTCATGACTCCTGTCCTGTCCCACTGGCGTAATGGCCATTTGCTTTCATACTTTCTCTCCAAAAAGGTTACCAGGTCCTTCCTTATTCTTTTTGGTCTTCTATTTGGCACATGGTAGCAGACCAAATTCACAACGAATGCTTAATAAATATTTATTGGGTGAATAAATGAATAGTAAGTATTGGTAACACACTGGTTGCTATATATATTTCTTTAGATTTGTTTTTCTCTCCCTTGTGTCCCAACTGGGGCCCCCTTAGCTTTCAATTTAACGACCCTTTCCAGACAGTCTCTCCTCCTCCCTCCCTGTAGTCCCCTCCCAGCCACACTCTGCTGCAGGTGAGAGAAGCAGGTGCCTGGCCTGACCCTCAATGACCTCTTTCCTCCCCTCTCTCTAAATACAGGCTCAGAGGAGGAACTTGAGGAGCTGTGTGAACAGGCTGTGTGAGATGCTCAGGCCTAGCTCCAACCACGAGTGCGCTCCAGATGCGTTTGGGCCCTACCTAGCACAGAGTCCTGCTCCCAGGAGAAGAAAGGACCACAGCAAACACCATTCTTTTTGCCATACTTCCTAGAAGCACTGGAAGAGGACTGGTGATGGTAGAGGGCGGGAGGGTGCTGTTTCCTGCTCCAGCTCCAGACCTTGTCTGCAGAACACATCTGCAGTGCAGCAAATCCATGTCCAGCCAGGCAAACAGCTGCTGCCTGTGGCGTGTGTGCGCTGGATCCCTTGAAGGCTGAGTTTTTGAGGGCAGAAAGCTAGCTATGGGTAGCCAGGTGTTACAAAGGTGCTGCTCCTTCCCCGAACCCTACTTGGTCTCCTCACCCCAGGCCTCATGTTCATATCAGCCAGTGGGTTCAGCAGAACTCATGACACCTTATCACCTCCCTCCTCAGGTGAACTCTGCACACCAGCTTTGGCCCCTCCACAGTAAGGCTGCTACATCATGGGCAACCCTGGTTCTATCATTTTCCTTTTTGCCAAAAGGACCAGGACCATAGGTGAGCCCTGAGCACTAAAAGGAGGGGTCCCTGAAACTTTCCCACTATAGCGTGGAGTTCTGTCCCTGAGGTGGGTATAGCAGCCTTGGTTCCTCTGGGGGTTGAGAGTAAGAACAGTGGGGAGGGGAAAACTCCTCCTTGAAGATTTCCTGTCTCAGAGTCCCAGAGCAGGTGGAAAGGAGGAATTTCTGCTGGACTTCCTCTGGGCAGAGGAAGGATGGAATGAAGGTAGAAAAGGCAGAATTACACCTGAGCGGGGACAACAAAGAGTTCTTCTCTGGGAGAAGTTTTGTCTCAGAGCAAGGATGGAGAATGGGGACAACAAAGGAAAAGTAAAGTATGACCCTTGGGTTTGGACAGCCCAGAGGCCCAGCTCCCCAGTATAAGCCATATAGGCCAGAGACCCACAGGAGAGTGGATTAGAGCACAAGTCTGGCCTAGGCCACTTACACTGAGTGGACAAGAGCTGAGGGGCCTCCTCAGGGTGACATTCACCCCAGGGCAGCCTGACCACTGTTGGACCCTCAGGCATTATCCCATTTGGAATGTGAATATGGGGGCAAAGTGGGCACAGGACCCCACCTGGGAACCTTCTTCCCTCAGTCAGTGGGGAGACTAGCACCTAGGCACCCACATGGGTATTTATATCTGAACCAGACAGACGCTTGAATCAGGCACTATGTTGAGAAATGTATTTATTTGCTAATATATTTATCCACAAATGTGGTCTGGTCTTGTGGTTTTGTTTTGTCATGACTGTCACTCAGGGTAACAACTTCATCTCTTTCTACATCAAGAGAAATAAATTATTTCTGTTATCAGAGGCTAGGCTCCGATTTATGAAAGGATAGGGTAGAGTAGAGGGCTTGGCAATAAGAACTGGTTTGTAAGCCCCTAAAAGTGTGACTTAGTGAGATCAGGGAAGGAGAAAGCATGACTAGAATTCTCACTGTGATTCAGTCATAATTATTATACTGTTCACTTCACACATTATGATGCTTCAGTGACTTAGACCTTGGGCAAATACTCTGTGCCTCGCTTTTTCAGTCCATAAAATGGGCCTACTTCATGGTTGTTGCAGGACTTACATGAGATAATCGAGTACAGAAAACATGTTCCAAAGTGTAAAGTTTTATTCAATGATAGAAAACATCCAAACCTGTCACAGAGCCCATCTGAACACAGCATGGGACCGGCAACAAGAAGCAAGCCTGCCCGGAAGCAGCTCAGTTTCAATCAGGAGGCTGGGCTGGAAGGATAGAACAGCGGGGCCTGAAACTATTTATATCCCAAAGCTCCTCTCAGATAAACACAAATGACTGCGTTCTGCCTGCACTCGGGCTATGGCGAGGACAGAGAGAGCTGGTGCTCCGTTGGCATGAAGTCCCCAGGGCCAGAAGGGGCCTCTGTCGCTTCCTCACACGGCACAAGTTCCCCTTCTGCTTCCCTGAAAAAGGTTTGGTAGGGGTGGTGGTGCCTGTAGAACAAGGCATTTCGCTTCCTATACGGTGAAATGAAAGAGAAAAAAAGGACACCTAATCTCCTACAAATGTTCTTTAGTAAAGGAAACGTGTCTAAGTGCTAAGAACTGCGCAAAGTATAAATTATCAGCCGGAACGAGCAAACAGACGGAGTTTTAAAAGATAAATACGCATGTTTTCCGCCGTAGCTCGCAGGCCAGCATTCCTGTGGGAAGCAACTGGAAACCCTATAGGGCTCTGGCAGGAAGGAGGGGTGGGGCTGTCCCTGGATTTGTTATGGGTCTCTGCAGAGATAATCCAGAGGGAGACAGTGGATTCACTGCCCCCAGTGCTTCTAAAACGGGAAGACAAAACAAAACAAAAAAAACAAATTTCGGTTCAGCACCGGGAACGGGACCAGCGCGCCCCAGTGCCAGCAGCCCAGATCAAACGGCCCGCGTCGCGGCGCTGCGGCTCAGGCCGACGCACTCCCGCGCAAGCGCAGCCGCCCACCCCAACCCCGCCCCTCGAGGGCCCGCTAACTACCCTACACAGCCTCCGCCGCGCCCTCGGCGGGCTCAGGTGGCGGGGACGCGCCCCGGCCCAGGTGGAGGCCGACCGCCCCGCCTCCCCGCCTGCCGGTGGGAGAAACCATCTCCTCTGGCAGGGGTAGGGGCGGAGCAGGCGCCCGCCCACACCGGAAGAGGAAGTCTGAGCGCCAGAAGTGGCGGGCATTCTGGGTAACGAGGGGTTTACTTCCTGCGGTTGCGCAGGCTGTGGCCGTGTATCTCCCTGTTGCTCTTCCCATCGGAGAAGATGGCCCTGGAGACAGTGCCGAAGGACCTGCGGCATCTGCGGGCCTGTTTGCTGTGTTCGCTGGTCAAGGTGTCAGTCGAGGACTTGGTTGTAGGGACCATGGGGGACCAAGGTCAGGGAAAGAGGGCGGAGCGGGGCTGTGGGGCAGTAAAATGAAAAGTAAGGCCCAGGACTCAGAGGTGGCAGGGGGAGTGAGAAGCCGAAGGAGACCATCGTTTACCTCGTAGGATCGCGGGCAGGTCTTTTAGCTGAGGGCACGGGCGGTCTTATATGCCTTTGAATCCTCAGCTCTTAGACGTTCGGTGAACTTACGTTGGAGCCGAAAGACGCTGGGAGTCACAGGCGGGTGGGGATCCGCAGCTGAGTGAGTAGTCGGAAAGGGTGCCTGACCCTGAGCAGACTAGAGAAAGGAATAGATAAAACGGAATTGGGAACAAGAGAGGAAGGAGTGGGAGGGTGGGACTTAGGAATGGAGCTTTGAGAGTAGTAGGTGGGGAACCTTGGGAGACAAAGTCAACATAGGGAAACAAGAAATTGAGCAAGTCGAAGTATTAAGAAAGCTACTTTGTCTCTTGGTCTTGTTCATGCTTATCTCTCCTTTTCCTTTATTTTTCTTCACTCCCAGACTATAGACCAGTTTGAATATGATGGTTGTGACAATTGTGATGCATATCTACAAATGAAGGGTAACCGTGAGATGGTATATGACTGCACCAGCTCTTCCTTTGATGGGTAAGCCGCTTCAGGTTCCGTCATTCCCTTCTGCATTACCCAGCCCGCACCCAGAGAAGTAAATACAGGGCAAGTGTTAATCCTAGTTGGTCCCAGCCGTTCGTTTTTGGGGGTTATCTTGTGTGGGTTTTTTTTTTTGAGTCAGGGTTTTGCTCTGTGGCTTAGGCTGGAGTACAGTGGCATGATCATGGCTCACTGCAGCGTGGAACGATCCTCCCACTTCAGCCTCCCAATGTGCTGGGATTATAGGTGTAAGCCACTGTGTCCAGCCTCAACAGTTATTTTGAGACATACTAGTGCTAGGGATCTAATACAGTAACCGCTAGCCACATGTAGCTACTGAGCACTTGAAATGTGTCTAGTCCAAATTAAGACATGCTTTTAAGTATAAAATATACCCCAGATTTCAAAGACTTAACATGAGAAGAAAGAATGTAATCTTAATAATGTTTGTTAAATGCGTGAAAATTTCTTTTGAAAATGAAGGGAAAGGAGGTATAGTAATGGTAGAGCATTGCCCAAAACCTGTTGCTTTTTTGGAGGGGACAGACTTTTCGCTCCTGTCACTCAGGCTGGAGTGCAAAGACGCAATCTTGGCTCACTGCAACCTCTGCCTCCCGGGTTCAAGCAATTCTCCTACTTCAGCCTCCTGAGTAGCTGGGATTACAGGCGCCTGCCACCACGCCCAGCTAATTTTTGTATTTTTAGTAGAAATGGAGTTTCACCATGTTGGCCAGACTGATCTCAAACTCCTGATCTCAGGTGATCTGCCCACCTCGGCCTCTCATAGTGCTGGGATTACAAGTATGAGTCACCATGCCCGGCCCATTTTAGCCGTTTTACTTATTTATTTATTTGAGATGGAGTCTGGCTCTGTTGCCCAGGCTGGATTGCAGTGGCACAATCTCAGCTCACTGCAACTCCACCTCCCAGGTTCAAGCAGTTCTCTGCCTCAGCCTCCTGAGTAGCTGGGATTACATACAGGTGCCTGCCACCACGCCCAGCTAATTTTTGTATTTTTAGTAGAGACGGGGTTTCACCATGTTGGTCAGACTGGTCTTGAACTCCTGACCTCATGATCCACTCACCTCGGCCTCCCAAAGTGCTGGGATTACAGGAGTGAGCCACTGCGCCCGGCTGCATTGGCGTGATCTCAACTCACTACAACCTCCACCTCCCAGGTTCAAGCAATTCTCCTGCCCCAGCCTCCTAAGTAGCTGGGATTACAGGCACCCACACCATGCCCAGCTAATTTTTATACTTTTTTAGTAAGGACGGGGTTTTGCCATGTTGGCCAGGCTGGTCTGGAACTCCTGACCTCAGGTGATTCTCCTGTCTCAGCCTCCCAAAGTGCTGGGATTACAGGCGTGAGCCACTGCGCCCGGCCACCATTTCTAAATACACAATTCAGTGACATTAGTGCATACTCATTGTTGTGCAGCCATCACCACCATCCATCTCCAGAACTTTTTTCATCTGTACCCATTAAACACTAGCTCCTCATTCTCTCCTCCCTGTGGTCCCTCACAACCACCATGCTTTGTCTCTATGAATTTGGCCACCTTAGGCACCCTTAGGTACCTATGGGCTCATTCAGTAGCATTTTGTAGCTTCTTTCACTTAGCATAATGTCTTCAAGGTTCATTCATATCGTAGCATGCAACAGAATTTCCCTCCTTTTTTTGGGCTGAATAATATTCTCTTGTATGTGTATAGCATGTTCTGTTGCCCATTCATCCATCAGTGATATCTTGGGTTGCTTCTCCCTTTTGGCTATTTGTGAATAATATTGCTGTGAACATTGGTATACAAATATGTGTTCAAGTCCCTGCTTTTCATTATGTTCAGTACAGATGCTCCTCAAGTACAGAGTTACAACCTAATAAGCCCATCATAAGTTGAAAATATAAGCCAAAAGTGCATTTAACACACCTAACCTACTGAATATCATAACTTAGCCTACTTCAAATGTGCTCAAAACGCTTATGTTACAGTGGCTGACCAGAAGCTGTGACTCACGGCTGCTGCGCGGCATCATGACAGAATATTGCACTGAATTGCTAGCCTGGAAAATAACAAATTTAAAATTTGAAAACAGTTGCTACTGAATGCATGTCACTTTTGCACAATCATAAATTTGAAAAATCATAAGTTGAACTAAGGTAAGTCAGGGATCGTCTGTATATCCACAAGTGAAATTGCTAGATATATGATAATTGAGTGTTTAATTTTTTGAGGAACTGTCATACTGTTTAGCAACTGCACCATTTTCCGTTCCCACCAACAGTGCCCAAAGGTTCTAATTTCTCCCCATCCTTACCAACACTTATTTATTAATAATAGCCATCCTAATGGGTGTGACTTTGGTGTCCCATTTCCCCAGTGAAGGGTGATGTTGAGCCTCTTATGTGCTTATAGCCATTTGTATATCTTTGGAAAAATGCCTATTCAAGGCCTTTACTCATTTTTTACTTCAGTTTGTTTTTTTTGTTGTTGGGTTGTAGGAATTACTTATATATTCTAGTGCATATTAGGTCTTAAAGAGTGGGCAAATTGAAGATCGGAGGAGGGCTGGATGACCTCAACCAAAATTGGAAGAGATAGTACTTTCCTCTTAAAGAAAGAAGCTTGGGATTTTTGAGGAAGTTGAGGTGAGAGAGAGAACATTCCAAATAAAGCGAGTGACTAGAGCAAAGGCATAGGTTGGGGAAAACCAGGATGTGTTTGGAGAACAGTGGGAATTCTGTTTAGGTTAAATCATAAGGTTGGGCTATAGAGACCCTAAGGCTAAAAAGATAGATTGCAAAGGACAGAGAAGAATATACTTGTGGTCAGGAGGATGGCCTGCATCGTGCCTATCTCCCATCAGGCTGCAGGGCTGAGGGCTAGTGTTCTTCTGCTTGTCAGCCCTGGAGGTAGGGTCGGTTCCACTTACAGCGCATGGCTGGTAATGTAGGATTTGGATGGGAAGGGAATCTTCTCAAATAAGAATCCAGGAGTGTTACTGAGAGAAGAGGGGAGGCATATTGAGGAGGCAGTCAACAAATGTCAGTGCTCAGACCCAACACAATCGGCAGGCAGTAAGCATTTGATTGAATGCTTTGAATGACAAAAATGCTTATCCATCTTGCTCAAGCAGCATCCTCTAGCCCTTGAATAGCCTTACCATTCTTCTGGAATCACAGCTACCTGGGAAGGACAAGTAGGATAATGAGTAGAGCTAATGCTTATTTAGCACTCTGTGCTAGTCTTTGTGCTAAGGTGTTTTTCATGTAGTATCTCAACCTTTGAGTCTCAGCTTACTGATGAGGTTCTGAGAAGGGAACCCCGCATGTATAGGTCATTAGAGGGGTCCCCATATGTCTAGGTCATTAGAGGAAGAGCTTAGCCAAGTTGAACTCATTTCTAGTAGGAGGATCCATTGTTCTGACTCACCCTCCTCTTTGCACTAGGCGCTAGACCCCTTGTAGTTGTGTTAGTTGTAACTATTGGCCCTCTAGTCCTAAAGCCGTCTCGTTTTCTAGGGAATCTGTAGGCTAAGGATGTTTGTGAGCTGAGTGAGAGAGTCTTTTGGGGATGGAAACTAACCTGTGGCTGGTGGGCCAAGGACATAAGAACAAAGAACGTTTGTCAGTCCTAGCTTTGAGTCAACCTCATCCCAACATCAGAAGGGAGTTTTCCCAACTTTGAAGTGGAGACTTAGTACTTGGCTTTTTCCTGGATTTCTCTCTCAGAATTGAGCTCAGGCACAGGGGAGGCTCAGGCTGACTCTCCATTTCTTTTCCCTCCCTAGAATCATTGCGATGATGAGTCCAGAGGACAGCTGGGTCTCCAAGTGGCAGCGAGTCAGTAAGTGTTGGCCTTTCTCCTTTTGGCTTAGTTGTAGTGTTACTGTTCCTCAGGTCCATTAGGGAGTCTGAAATCAGCAAGGTGAGTGACCTCAGGGTGGGAAAGATCGGGTTGTAGGGAAGACAAGGAAGCAGTGTCCTGTGCCTTATCATTTAACACTTGTAGCCGAAAGAGGGGATAGCTCTTCTGTTGGAGTTGCATCACTTCTTTAATGTTTAACTTTAGCTTCCATTTGATCTTCAGTCTTTTTTTTTTTTTTTTTTTTATACTTTAAGTTCTAGGGTACATGTGCATAACGTGCAGGTTTGTTACATATGTATACTTATGCCATGTTGGTGTGCTGCACCCATCAACTCGTCAGCACCCATCAATTCATCATTTATATCATGTATAACTCCCCAATGCAATCCTTCCCTCCTCCCCCCTCCCCCCTTGATCTTCAGTCTTAACTCACTTCACTGTAATCTTGTATCTTTTTTCTTCTCTCTCAGGTAACTTTAAGCCAGGTGTATATGCGGTGTCAGTCACTGGTCGCCTGCCCCAAGGTAATAATCATAACAGCCAATGTTCATTTACTCTAAAGCTCTGCAGAAGTTTTTTTAATCTGAATTAATGCCAATTCTCACAACTCTCTGAGGTTCAGCATTTTACAGATGGGGGGAACCAGGCACAGAGAGGTTAAATCACTTGCTGGAGGTCACCCAGGTAGTAAATGAGGAGCCAGGACTGGAATCCAGGCATTCTGGCTCCAGAATTTTTGCTATTTCTGTTTTTTATTTTTATTTTTATTTTTTTATTTTTATTTTATTTTATTTTTTTTTTTTTGAGACGGAGTCTCGCTCTGCCGCCCAGGCTGGAGTGCAGTGGCCGGATCTCAGCTCACTGCAAGCTCCGCCTCCCGGGTTCCCGCCATTCTCCTGCCTCAGCCTCCCGAGTAGCTGGGACTACAGGCGCCCGCCAGGTCGCCCGGCTAGTTTTTTGTATTTTAGTAGAGACGGGGTTTCACCATGTTAGCCAGGATGGTCTCGATCTCCTGACCTCGTGATCCGCCGGTCTCGGCCTCCCAAAGTGCTGGGATTACAGGCTTGAGCCACCGCGCCCGGCCTGTTTTTTATTTTTTTAGAGACAAGGTCTCACTATGTTGCCCAGGCTGGACTCTAACTCCTGGGTTCATGCGTTCCTCCCATCTCTGCCTCCTGAGTAGCTGGGACTACAGGTGCCTGGCCTAGAACCTTTGCTTTTGGTGACTATATGTATCCCTCTTTTTCTTCTCATTCTTACTGAACACTTACCTGGGTCTTCACTGGTAATGAGTCAACTAAGCAGGACCTTTTTTTTTTTTTTTTTTTTTTTTGTTTTTTTAGTTTTTTGGAGACAGGGTCTCACTCTGTCACCCAGGCTAAAGTGTAGTGGCGTGATCGTAGCTCAGTGCAGCCTTGAACTCATGGACTCAAGAGATCCTCCCGCCTCAGCCTCCCAAATAGCTGGGACTACGGGTGCAAGCTACTACGCCTGGCTAATGTTAAAAATTTTTTTGTAGAAATGGGGCCTTGCTCTGTAGCCCAGGCTGGTCTTGAACTCCTGACCTCAAGTGATCCTCCTTGACTTCCCAAAGTGCTGAGATTACAGGCATGAGCCACCATGCCTGGCCAAGGAGGACTATTGTTAAGTGGTCTAGGAACTCCAGTTTACTTATAGTACCCCCTCAGGGTGGCAGCTGGGTGGCTTATCTTACCCTTCTGAATCTTACCTCACAGAACTATTTCTTTTCCTGCTTCAGGAATCGTGCGGGAGCTGAAAAGTCGAGGAGTGGCCTACAAATCCAGAGACACAGCTATAAAGACCTAGCAAGATGCAGGGCTGCCAGCATCTTTGCTCTCCTGCCTCTGCTTATTTCTTGTTCTGGAACTAAATGAGCAGAACTTCAAATACTTCCTACCCTCCAATTCAGACTCAGCTGACTGTTGAGAAAGCAGCACATCATTTTATCTTCTTTGGACTACAAGTGGGGTGGGAGGGATTTGGGTTGGTGGATTAACAGATGGAATTGAGGAGAGAGTAGGATACTGATTTTCCTGCCCATGGCCCAGGGCTGTGCCTTCCCCATGCTGAGGACTCTAGGTCAAATGTCAATAAATATGAACCTCCTCTAGAAAGTTCTGAAGGCCATGACACCTGCCTTGCCTCCCTCTTCCATTCTCTTAGGCACAGTAATAGCTTATTTTGCCCTATAAGGAGCTTCCCAGAGCAGCAGAGGCCCTTCTACTCCCTTTTGCCTATCTCAGCCTCTGGGATTGCAGCCTTTCTAGTGTGCTTCCTATCAGAAGGTGGTGTCCAGAGGCTTGGTAACCCCATCAGCTTGGTGGCCCTGGTGTCTCGTGGTTGTATCCTGCCCTCGAGACCTGGCACAGCAGTACCCCTTGAAGAAATCCTGAGGCTTTGTAGTGCTCCTTGACCATGTTTAATAATTCTTCCCCCACCCCCGCTCTTCCTATACCTTAGGCCAGTCTCAAGCACTTACTGGAGGCCCTTGGGCCTTGGGCGACCATTGGGTCCTAGTCTGCCTTGTTTGTGCCCCTGTAGGAGGTAGATCCTTTTCTCCTCTGGCCTAGTAGGGGACCTTGGGTAACATCCCATTTTTTGGCCAAGGTGAGTTACTTGCTTTAGGATTAAAAAAATTTACCACGAATTCTCGTTTATTTAAATTTCCACAGAAATCCCCATTTTGATTTCCCTAAGTTCCTTGTTCTCCCTCTAAAAAGAAAATGATTACACCCTGCCTGTTTACCTCAGGATTGTTGTGATTGTAGAAACGAGGCTATGTGAAAATTATATAAGTATTATAAAGGTGAAATCCTTTTGCTCTCCTTTTTGGGCCATTTTTCAATACATAGAATATGTGCACGATCAGCCAAAAGAGTGGGGGAAATGCTGAGAGCCACAGCTGCAGGGTGAGCTGTGGGTCATTAGCAGAGCTGCCTGTGCTAGGGCTTTGTGTCTCAGCCACCTGGTGTTGCTCTTGAGTTGATTTTGCTTGTTACCTGTGGGCTGGAGTGTGTGGGAAGGAGGAGAGATGCTGACCTGATTCTGATTAGTTTGATTAGTTTGTCTACTCCCCTTCCTTGTCTTCGCCTAGGCCTATGGGAGGGAAACTGGGACTGGCCGGGCTGCTCATGTCCACTCATGGTCTTCAAACTAGAACCATTTTCTCTGGTGCCTTCAAGCTCTGAGGGAATGGTCGGATAACCCCAACTCCAAACAGTTTCTCAAGGATTTCCCCAGCCCAGCAAACAGAAAGCTCCATGAGTGGTGATTTCTGTTCAATTTCAACCTGAAAGCACCCCTGCCGGCTAGAGCTTACATCCTGGATGGAAGAAGTGCGTTTCAGCAAGAGTACCCAGGCTGTGCAGCCAACACCCAACTTTCACTAGCTTCTCAAAAAGCCCCTTGGAAAGCCCCAGCTGCTGTCCTGGGTGTCTGACCCGGACGTGGCTGCTTGGTGAGAATGGAAACAGTTGTGGGGAGGGGAGGCAAGAGGAGCTTGCACAAATAACCACACTTGGGCTGCCTCAGCCTCACACTGAACTGAGCCCTAACTGACAGTCTCACAGGAAGCCAAAGACATAGCATAGGCATTGATGCTTGTGGGGGAAGGGTGGCCTGTTTCCCTTCCTGGATTCTATAGACTGTGCCAAGTGGGCTCTCCCTGGGAGCTGCTGCTGAATTAGCTTTCTTGCTTTCTCTGGCACTTGAACATGCAGGTGGTGCCACTCAGCAACCCAGACAGGCAGAAAGGTGCTGGAGTCCCAGCCTCTACTGGAAACCCAAAGAAACTAAGACAAGGACTTGGTTCACAGCTCCCTGGGAGGGCACGGTCCGGTCCTGGTACCACTGCCGTGCTTTCCATGGCTATGAGGGTGGCCGTGAGAGCTGTGTCCTGCCCACTGGCCCATGTGTCTGTCAAAGGTTCAGTCCCATTCTGGCTGCCAACGTTCTGAGTGCACAGCATCTTAAGATCTCTCCTTGTCTTGCTCAGTAGTGTGGCTTCTCTCCTTCTGAAGAGCAAGCCTCCTCCCCAGCTCAACAAGGACAGACACAAGTCAGACAGAGACTAGGAATGGTAGCCAGGCTGCCTTCCCCTTGCCTGCCTGTGCCTCATTCTCTGCTTCCTCCCTGCCACATGCTGTGGAATTAGGGTCTCCCAGAACACTGAGGAGCTCAGTGGCAGTGCATGGATAATACAGCCTCCAGCTCAAGAAAGGACTGGTGGCTGATAGAGCAAGGGTCAGGATGGTCTGGTTTTGGAGGGGAGCAGTTACACCAGGGTCTGGACTGAGGCTTTGCTCTTGGTGTGGCTTCTGCCTTGTTACTCCTAGTCTGTCTGCAGCCTGCTACTTGATCCTCAGGTCCCCTCCCTGACATCTGTTCTCTATCAAAGAGGCAGGTAGGTCATGTTTAAGAACAGACTAATAATAACTTTGTCTGGAAGTCTGGTTCATGTTTAGTATCAGTAAAACCTTTCATGTAAATATTTTTACAGTTGACAAAGACTGGGTGCTGTGGCTCACGCCTATAATACCAGCACTTATGGGAGGTCAAAGCGGGCAGATCACTTTGAACCCAAGAGTGTGAGACCAGCCTGGGCAGCATGGCAAAAGCCCATCTCTACAAAAAAAATACAAAAAATTAGCCAGGCATGGTGGTATACACCTGTAGTCCCAGCTACTTGGCAGGCTGAGGTGGGAGGATCCCTTGAATCCGGGAGTTTGAGGCTGCAGTGAGCCATTATAGCACCACTGCACTCCAGCCTGGGTGACAGAGCGAGACCATGTCTCATAAAACAACAAAACAAACCCAAATACAGTTGACAAAGGGCTTTCACATCCACTATCATTTGATTCTCACAAAAACCCTGGAACTAATTAACATCCTTATTTGGTGATGAGGAGACTGAGGCTCAAAGAGTTAAAGTGTCTTGACTGGGCGCGGTGGCTCATGCCTGTAATCCCAGCACTTTGGGAGGCCAGGGTGGGTGGATCACGAGATCAGGAGTTCAAGATCAGCTTGGCCAAGATGGTGAAACCCCGTCTCCACTAAAAATACAAAAATTAGCCAGGTGTGGTGGCGTAAGCCTGTAATCCCAGCTATGTGGGAGGCTGAGGCAGGAGAATTGCTTGAACCCAGGAGGCGGAGGTTGCAGCGAGCCAAGATCGCGCAACTGCACTCCAGCCTTGGCGACAGAGCAAGACTCTGTTTCGGGGCGGGTTAAAAAAAAGAGTTAAAGTGTTTTAGCCATAATCAAGTAGTGGAGCCCCAGCTCAAGAAATACAATGTCCACATCAAGTTTAGGGCTACTAACTGCGACATAGTTGTCCACAAACACAGCAAGTTTTTTTCCCTCCGTAAGTATTCCACGGAACCAGTATGAGGCATTAGCTTTCTTCTGAGTGAAGTTACTGCAACACATTGTCCCTACATGTTGAGCCCACCAACCACTCTAATCCCACCACTCTAGTCCCTAAGTCTAAAATTAGCCAAAGAGATGGAGGCAGTGGGGCAATGGCCCAGGGAGGGGAATCCTTGGGATTTACTCAAGGATCCCTGTGCAAGGCATTGGGAAACCAGTCTAGCCCTTCATAAGTTACCCCTGGCTGCATTTACCGTTCCACTCCAGCAGCTCTTACACGCCTGCTGACGTCTGCCCCACACCTCCCAATCTCTCTTTTTCCTCCTCACCTCCCTTTATCTGCAGACTGATGATGGCACCATCACACCCCACTGGAACACTGAGAGACTTGTGTGATGAAAATGCATGTATCCAACTAAGGGCAGAGTCCTGGCCCTGCTGCCTCCACCAGCCACCAACTCTGTGACTTTCCCGTCGCCTCTAAAATGAAGTTTCTTGTCTGTGAAGTGCAATTGACAAAACTATGATCTTAAGTGGTAGGATCGTGGTGAGCTGTGATAGATGGGGGTGGAGGAGGGCATGAGAAGCACCTAAGGTGCTGGTTATATTTTGTTTTTCTTTTTTCTTTTGCTTTCCTTTCCCTTTTTTTTTTTTTTTTTTTTTTTGAGACAGGGTCTCTGTCGCCCAGACTGCAGTGCAGTGGCATCATCGTGGCTCACTGCAGCCTCAACCTCCTGGGCTCAGTTGATCCTCCCACCTCGGTGCCCCAAGTAGCTGGGTCTACAGGCAACCACCAGCACATCCAGCTAATTTTTGTATTTTGGTAGAGATGGGGTTTCATCATGCTGCCCAGGCTGGTCTCGAACTCCTGGGCTCAAGCGATCCACCGACCTCGGCCTCCCAAACTGCTGGGACTACAGGCATGAGCCACCACGTCTGGCCTGTTATCTTGATCTTGATGCTAGTTATGTAGGTCAGTTCACTTTCTGAAAATATATTGTTATATACTTAGGATTTGTTAACTGTTATACTTCAAATAAAAAGTTTGCTTTGGGTGGGTGTGGTGGCTCACGCCTGTAATCCCAGCACTTTGGGAGGCTGAGACAGGTGGATTGCTTGAGCTCAGGAGTTTGAGATCAGCCTGGGCAAAATGGCGACACCCTGCCTCTACTAAAATTTTTTAAAAAATTAACCGGGCGTGGTGGCACACACCTATAGTCCCAACTGCTTGGGAGGCTGAGGCAGGAGGATCACTTGAGCCCAGGAGGTCAAGGGTGCAGTGAGTCCTGATTGTGCCACTGCACTCTAGCCTGGGCAACAGAGCAAGACCGTGTCTCAAAAAAAAAAAAAAAAAAAAAATCAAATACAATAATTTAGGGAAAAGCAATTTGAGAGTTGTAAACTAAGTATGTAAGGAATTCTCATTATCCAAAGTTGTCTATCTCTAGGTAAGTTCTAGATAGGTGTGACAAGAATTTCATCCTTCCAGCATTGCTGGGTAATAGGTGTTCCACCACATATATCATACATAAATACATCAAAATGGAATGAAAACAGAAACATTTTCCTTCAAGCACCAGGGCTTCCTCCCCCGCCCCTCCGCCCCCAAAGACAGGGTCTTGTTCTCTTGTTCTGTTTCCCAGGCAGGAGTGCAGTGGCACAATCATAGCTCTCCGAAGCCTCCAACTCCTGGGCTCAATCAATCCTCTCACTTCAGCCCCCAGAGTATGTAACAATACAGGTGCACACCCCTCCACCCAGCTAATTTTGGGGGTTTTTTTTTGGTATTTTTTGTAGAGACAGGGTTTCAAATTCCTGGCCTCAAGTGTTCTTTTGGCCTCAGCCTCCTAAAAGGCTAGGATTATATGAGTGAGCCACTGTGCCTGGCCAAGGTTTTTTTTCAATTTTAATCTTTATGTTCTCGTTTTTTATAAGATAAAGTTTTGGTTTGGGTTTTTGTTGTTGTTTTGTTTGTTTTTCTGTGGTTCTTTTTTTTTAGACAGGGACTCACTGTGTTGCCGAGACTGGCCTTGAATTCCTGGGCTCAAGAGATTCTTCTGCCTCAGCCTTACAGGTAGCTGGGACTACATTCATGTGCCACTACACCTAGCTTAAATTTTTAAAAATGTGTTATAATACTTCCTTGCTATTTGGATACAAGATTCTGAATGTGATTTAACCTGATTTGGCTCAAAGTTGTTGTAAACCTCCATTTTTGTATCATGTGGTGAAATGGTTCCGGGACTGACTCTTTTTCTACCTCTTGGATTCATAGCAACCTGTCAGCTGTCACTTCTGTTGCTCACATGTGGCTGTCCCCCTTCCAGTCTTGTCTGAACTAGGAGAACAGGCAGCCACACTTGGTAATAATTGCTATAGGTTGTGCCAGTAGGGTTTAGACTGGAGAGAAGAGCACATGGCTGCCTGCCTCAGTCTTGGGGTTTCAAGGCCTTCACCAGTGGGAAGGTGAGATGCTGAGTCTACAGAAGAGTGAAGGCAGACCACAGAACATTAGGACTGGGGGAGTCATGACTTAGGCCAGCCCCTCACTTTATAGGGGAGAGGACTGAGCCTCAGAGGCTGGTCAGCTTGACTTCAGGAGCGGGTCACTGCTACTTTGTGTGTCCTATACTGCCTAGCTCAGTACCTCTTGTCTAAAGATGCTGTGTTTCTCTGCCATAAGATCCCAGGAAGCGGGAACTGAGTGCAGAGAACACTCTGCCTTGTGCTGCTGGTAGATCCTCTGAAAAATAGGATGGAAAACATTTCCCCTCTATGCCTTGGCACTCCCCCATTCTCAACCCTTTGCCTTCCGGGTAGAGGGCAGACATTATGTTCTCCCAGATAGGGAACTTGAAGTCCAAGGAACTTTCCTTGGGGGTCTATCTATGGCGGATAGAGGCTTGGGCCTCTGAGAAGTCAGGGAGCTGGCCTAGCCCATTTCAAAAGCTCCTGTGTGCTGCTCCCCGCCTATGCATTCTTCCTGCAAACTGAGCTCTTGTGTTACAGAGTGAGCGTGAGGGAAGGGAAGGAGCAACTTCAGACAGCAGGGTAGGGGGACCTCAGTTTCTCTCCAAAATGGATCCCTCATCCCCTTTCAACCCCTTCCACCCTTTCAACCCCTTCCCCCATCCCGGAAAATACCTGGAAGGAAGTGAGCGCTCTGGGGCCACTAGCAGGAAGTGGGGGGTTAACTGTCACCTCATCCCTGGGGGCTTGAGTAGCAGAAGGCAGAGGGGGGAAATGCAAATCCATGCTTGGGAGGGAGAAGAACTCCTGAGAGGAAGCAGGTGGCAGCCAGAGCCCAGCCTTCCTCCTGGGCCAGTGGTCCCAGCAGGGGCTGCAGAGGCCTGAGGCAAGGGAGTTATCACAGGCCCTGAACAAGCCAGTGGCCGGCCCACCCTGTGCAGGCAGCTGCAGCACTTTCTCTGGTCAGCTGAGTAGACTCACTTCCTCTGCCCTGCACCCCAGAGAGGCCGGGAGATGGGAGGGCGGGGTCTCAGGAGGAGGGGTGGGGCATGGTCTGGATTCATGGAAGGTGAGGAGATGCAGGAGAAATGAAGAGGGGGTATGTCCCTGGGGAATCAGCTGGAGGCGGGCAGGCATCAGTCTCTTCTGCTTTTGCTTAGGGACTAAGATTCAGAAATCCCTGTGGCATCTGCACCTCCCCCTACCTTGTTCTAGACACCAGGGGCCAAAATTGAGAACCACATGGTGTCCTTGCAAAGGGATATTTTATAGCAACTGGAAACAAGAAGCTAAGAAGCAGCCTTTGGCCTTGTGCCTCTACACTAATCATCTATTACATCCCTATGACAATTTCCAGCTTCAAAATGGGCCACTTCTATTATTGCATTTGACCCTCAGTGCCATCCCACGAGGCAATATTATTCCCCTTTCACAGATGAGAAAACTGAGTTTCCATTACATCTCTTGCCCACAGTCAGTGGCCTGGTGAGGCTGCACTGG
This sequence comes from Rhinopithecus bieti, assembly GCF_001698545.2. NCBI lineage: Eukaryota > Metazoa > Chordata > Mammalia > Primates > Cercopithecidae > Rhinopithecus > Rhinopithecus bieti. The sequence continues at coordinate 358,554 of NW_016823439.1, read as the reverse complement.
TGCTTCAGCCTTTCCCCCTTGCACAACACTGCTGTCCCTATGGCCTCCCTTCAGTTCTGCATGGCAGATGGGGATCCAGGGCCCGTAACTGAGGCAGGGGCATGGGGGGTCCTCCAGGTTTTCCTTTTTCTCCCTTGAGCCCCACCCAGCCTGCAGGTGGGCTCTGGGGTTGCAGGTCCACTGACCTTAGTGTCAAAGCCTCCTTGGGGGTGAGGGCTTCCATGCCTCCTGTATTCACCCACCCTGGGACCTCTTGAAGAGGGACTGGGCCCCCTGACGCCCGCCCCCATTTTGGCCTAGGCATCTCACCTCCCCCTCCCCAGAGCCACAGCTCCGTGACGCAGCCAGCCACTGGTGCCCCATTGGCCCGCCCTAGTGCATTTGCCCTTATTTGGCCAGGCCGGCTCCAGGCTGGGTCTCCACCCCTGGCCCAGCCCCCGCAGGCCTGTCTCTCTCACTTCGTCTTTTTGAGGTTTGGCTCTGGGGCTCTGGGGCCCTGGCGGGCGTCACTTCAAACGCACTTTCTGGTTGAGTCACTTTTTAACGGCTCCAGTGCTGTGAGCTGCTGCTGCTGCTGAGTCCCTGGCCTTGGGGGCCAACCCTCCCCCATCTGACTGCTTAATAGGCTCTGAAGGAAAGGGCTGGGGAGGCCATCTGCTGCTGGAGAGACTCTGCAGACCACCTCACCACCCATTTAGGCCCCTCTGCCCCCTGCCCCCCCACAAGCTTGGGCCAGAGGGTCGGCCCTGGGTCACTCCCACTGCTTTTTCCAATGGGGTTGTGAGGGGAGAACAGGTCCTCACAGAAGACCTATTCCTTTGGGGACTTTGAATTGAGCTCCCTTGGGGGAACAGAAACGGCATACCCGATTTTCAGGAAGGTGAAACTTAACCTTGCTGAGTTTCCGGTTCCTCATCTCTGAGATGGGGATACCATTACTTACCTCACTGGGTCAGCAAGACGATCAAGCGAGATTCAGATTGAGTGTGTTTCATCAAGTTATCTGGCTGCCTGGGCTGCCTCCCTTCCCCCTGCCCCGTGTGCAGAACGTGGAGGTGAATGGGATGAATCCAAGCAGGTTGACAGGGCAGTCCTCACTGAGCAGTCTCTTTCCAACTCTCACCGCCTTTTCCAGCTGGGCCTGGGATGTGAGGAATCCTGTTGGGGGCAGGAGGCTGGCAGGAGGAAAGAGCCCTTTGCCCCTTGTTTCCAGACAAGATAAGGGGAGAATTCTACTAGAGCCCTTCCTAGCCACCCTGCCTTCTCTGCATTTTGGGAGGTGTGCCCTCAAGCCAGCTGGGAAGATTCCATGGCTGCCCCGGGGGCTGGGCAGGATTTGGAACACAGATACTGCTGCTCCCACCTGCGAGGTCCCTGGGCTCCTATACTCTTGGGGACTTCCTAGAGCACAAACAGGTGTTTTGGTCAACTCCCCATTTTTATAGGTGAAGAAACAGGCTGGGTTTAGGGATAGATTCAGTGACTGGCCCAGAATTGTACCACATATAATCACAGGGTGAGGACTAGACCCCTAGTTTCTTGACACTGAGTTTTATCCTCTGCTTGGTGATCCTGATGTTGGGATAGGGAGTGGGGCTGATGAGGGATCGTAGTGGGTTTCAGGCAGAAAACCAGCTCTTGGACCCCCTCCCTGCCCCCGCCACACACACACAATTTATTTGCAGCAGTTGGAACTGCAGCAGGTGCAGCTATGCAAGTTAAAGCCGGCTCCTGTGTGTGGAGAGTCCAGAGGGAACTTTCTCGCATTTCTCCACTTGTGTCCCTAGGAGACCCCAGAGGAGAAAGCTTCTGGTTTCATGGCTACTCCCACAGCAATGGTCAGGGTAGTCTTCCTCACACCCACACCCCCTTTCCACCCAGCCCATCCTGCCTTTTCCCAGATGTTGTGGAAAGAACCCAACTTGGCCCTAACTTGTTTTCTGACCTCAGGCTGCTTTCTGCCTCTCTCTGGGCTTGCAGCTCTGTTTCCTGACTTGGGACCAGTTGCTGCCTAACCTTGCTGCTTAAAAGTCCTTGGATCTTATGATCCCAGGAGACCTGAGCCAGAACTCTGTCCCAGTGCAAAGTGACCTCCTAGTGTGGGCCACTGTGCACTGGAGCTGCCCCTTGCCAGACAGAGTAGAGCAGGAGAGTGTGAAATTAAACCTAGGGGAGTCTGGGCTGACCTGGCAGGAGCTGAGAGCCAGCCACCTTGTCCGCCCTCCTTGCCTGGAGGCCCTTCCGCACTCCTTGTGCTCCCAAGGCTCTGAGATGAGACAGAGATCTTCTGAGGTGCTGAGATGACCTCTGTAGGGGACATGGGCTGTCTTAGGTTCTTAAGGCACTTCCCTCTCTTGGCACCTGCTTCCCTTGGTTGCCCCTCCAGGGAGATGGGGAAGGGTCTCGACATTTGGGACTATTGACTCCAATTTGCTTTAGCCCCATTTTGCAATGCTAGGGGCTCAGTTTCCCTCCTTTGTGGCCAGGCCTGTCCCCAACCGTAGCTTACTGGAGGGCGGGTCTGCTCCGCCGTCTGGACTTCCTGTTTGTGAGTGGTTAAGTCTGTGGCTTCGCTCTTGTTGCCTCTTCACAGGGCAGGTTATCTGGGCTGCCATCTCCCACTGGCTGCTTGCCTGCCTGTGAGTGAGGGCCCCAGGCCCATGCAGATGGCGGGGAAGGGTTGGTTTTCTTTTCTGCCTTCATGTGCGGACAGTGAGCTCGTGTCATTTCTTCCACCCTCTGGGCCTGTTATCCTTACAGGCATTAGGCCTTCAAAAGACCATTTTCTCCCTGTTTCTCCTCCTTGCCCGGTCTCTCCTTCTAAACCCTCTTCCACCTGTACTCACATTCTCCAGGAAGCCTTCTCTGATGGGACTCCTGTGACTCTAAGGTTGCCACTGCAGCATCCAACATCCCAACCCCCTGGGCCCTGGCAACCCCCACCTGGGATGGCCTTATGCCTGTTGCTGTTACTCTGTTAAATGTAGATGTGTGTGTGTCTACTTCACCCTCAGATTGGCTCACTGGAAGTAGGAGCCAAGTGTCCCCATCAGATCTGAAGCTCTGCCCCTGCTTTGGGTACAAGACACTCACTTGCACTGACACATACACTCTTACACACTGCCTGTCAGGCTGGGAGTGCCCAAGGACGGGTCCTGTGTCCTTTTCTCTGCTGGCTCACCTTTGCCTACCCACAGCCTCAGCTTGGCACACAGAGATGGTTGTCCCCGAGGTCAGTAAGGTGGGGGTGGGAGTGAGGGACGGTGAGCCTGGAGCCCTCCAGGATTCCAAGCCCAGATCCCTCTATCCTGGTGAAGGGCTGTTCCCACCTTGTTCCTGCCGCCCCCACCCCTACTTCCTCTGAGCAGGAATCTGTCAGAACCAGAGTGCCATGGGAGACTTTTGACAGCAAGTCCAAGTGAGCCAAGGTTGCCCAGTGACAGTCTGCTTGAAACTGGACTGGCCGCCAAGCGGGCAGAGTTTGAAGTATCAACTTGAATTCCTCTCTCCTGTGCAAAGACGTCAAGGGTCTGGTTTTCCGCATCCTGGGGAACTCAGGCAACAGGTGGCTTTGGGGGCAGGAGTAGGAGCCAGGCCACTCTCACAGAGGTACCTATGTTCTGAATCCACCCCCAACTCCTTCCAGTCACCCTGCCAAGCACTGGCCCCAGATTCCCAGGTGAGCCTCCTTGTGTCTCTTGGGGAGGAGGCAGGTGTGTCCAGGAGCATGGATAGGCCTTCCTCTAGGTGTGTGTGCAGGCCTGCGGGGTGTGTCAACCACAGCGTGTCTGTGTCTGAATGTTTTGGGCTCTCTGGGCCGCTGTCTGTGCATGCATGTTTCCACGCAGGCACTGGCTGCTCTTCCCTCAGGCAGTTGCTGGTCAGTCACACAAGCCACGCATCTGGGTGGTGGCAGCCTACATCAGGCTTCCAGTTCAGCAGCCTTCTTCCACTCACAGGTGGACGGCCCATTCCATGTATCAGGCATTCTCACAAAGTTTCTTATTGTCTCTGTATTCTTATTTTAGACTCTGCCCCTTCCCCTGTCCTTGATTTTGTCTCTGGCCCTGTCCCATTTCTTCTGGTTTGAGGCCAGCAGAGCTGGGAGTCATCACTGGGCTGGGGAAAGTCCAGGTGCAGGGACCCCGAACCTCTCCTCATTCCATCCTTCTTCAGCCCCAGCCTGGAGATGGGAACCAGCAGAGGGCCCAGACTCTCCAGAAACCCCCTGACCCCAGAAGCGCCATCGACAGAGAAGCTGGGTCCTAAGCTCTCTTCTCAAAAAAAGAAAATAGATAAATAAAAATAAAAACTATTGGTGATCTTTGGGCATTGAGGTTGTACAGAGAAAATCAGCCTCTGTTGTCACAGGGCAGTAGGCATCAGGGACACCTCAATCTGCTCAGGACAGGAGAAGGGCTGGATTGGAGACTGTTGGAGCAATGTGTGTCCCCAGGAACCTCAGCTCTGACTTGCCGCAGGTCACAAGCTGAGGGGTCTATGGCATAGCTGGGCCCAGAAGCCAGGGGCCCTGGCTCCCATTCTGTGACTCTCTTTTGTGGGGACAGGACGCCTCTGAAGTGAGGGCTATGGAGGCATCAGAAGCAGGAGAAGAAATAAGATGCTCTCAGGGGAGGAGCCCTGAAGGATGGGGGTCCAGGAACCCAGGTTACTGCACAGCTTTGATATTCTTATCCTCTTATCGCCCGGGGCAGCCACTTCCCCTCCACCCAGGTCGGAGGCAGCGGTGGTCTCTTAAAGGAGTATCGCCTCATTTTTGGCCAGCTGGGCCTACAAGGCAACCCTCCTCACCACTTTCTCTTTAGACTCAAGGGGGTGAAAGGCCCTGTTTCCCCTTTCTCTGTCCCATTTTAGGGACCTGGGAGTGGGGCAACTTTCCAGGTTGAAGGACCCCCTTCCTGGAGGGAAGGATGTGGGGCTGTCTCCCTCCCCGCTGCCCCCATTGCCAATTCTCTTCTAGGCCCTGAATCTGACAGCTCCCTAAGGTCTGTGTGGGCCTAAATGGAGGACCCAGAGAAGAGGTCCATGGCCTTCTGGGAAGTAGTCACTGGGTGGTTTTCTCTCTAGTGCTCCTACCTCCCCAAACCCATTCCTCTTGCTTCCAGACCCAAGCCCATCGAGAGGCTTGGAGAATGCTGGGGGAAGATGGTGTGGGCCGGGCTCAGCCCACCCAGCCCCTGCCCACCCCACACCCTACTCCCCCCCAGCCAGGGGCCCTGGGCTGGGCAGCTTCCTGCCTTCCCCATGGGGAAATCGGGGGTGGCATGCAGGTGGGTGGGCCCCATGCCCACATCCGGTGGCCGCCAGAACCTTCCCTCGAGCCTCTTTCCCTCCACTCCTCCAAGCCCCCTTCTCTCCCCGTAGCACCTGTGCCCCACCTTAGGACCTGGTCCTCACCCAGCTCTGCCCTGCTCTCTTGTCCTCATAGGCCCCAAGGAGAGCATGAACACCTAGCCTAGTGTCATCAGGCCCACTGGGCCTGAGAGTGCCCCCCGCACTGTGCCCTGCAGCCTGAGGCTGCAGGAGGGGTGCCTTGGCGGGGTGCTGAGAACAACAGCCTCCATGGAGGGTGTGCTGGCCCCAATGCCCTTCATGCATCAGCACCTCCACGGCTCCAAGGGAGCACATGCAGACGAGCCAGGGTTTGGCCTGAGTGTTGGGAAGGGAAGAGAGTTTTCTGGGCTGGGGTCAGCAGCGGTGAGGCTCAGAGAGAAGGTCCTTTTCTTGTGCTGGAATTCTGGACTCCCTGTTTTGGGCACTCACTGAGGGCCCTGTCGAGGAGCCCTGGTCTTCTGGGGACACCCTCAATGCCCTGAGTCAGTCCCAGGCTCTTGAGCCATCCCTTGGAGCTGGTGCCATGGGGGAAGGGCAGCTGAGGCCGGAAGCCACCTGCCCAGGGCATGAGAGAGGGTCCCCAGCTCTCCCGCGGGCCCACCCTCTGTTTCCTGTCAGTCTGTCCTCCCCAGGGAGGGAGGGAGGGCGCTCAGCCCCTGCGGGCGGGGGCGGGGCGGGCTCTGAGACCGTTGGGCGCCCTGAGATCTGGCCCACGTGGTCTCGGGGTTATAAGCCCTGCCCTCCCTGAAGGGAACCCCACTTCGGAGCCTGGAGCACAGGGCGAGCCCTCCTCCACTCTGCAGCCTCAGGTAAGGACCCGGACCTTCACTGCTGCCCCAACTGGAGCTCCTCAGCTCGAGGCCTGTAGGGGCTTGGGCTGCTGGTCTGGGTGGAGGCGCAATGGGGGTGTCGAGGAGCTTGGGTGGGAGCCCCATGCAGGAAGTTCAGGGCAAAGCGCCTTGAAACCTTCTCTAGTGGAAGGTAAAATGGCTCCTGGACCCCAGTGGGGGAAAGAGGTGTCCAAGGAGGAGGGCTGGAGAGTAGGGTGGGGATGGCAGAGCGTGGGCAGAGACTGAGAAGTAAGACCGTGTCTCAAGGGGCACCAAGCTCTTCCTCCGCCCAATGTGGCCACCATTTTTGTTGGGACAGCCTTGGGCTCCTGTGAGGGGAACAGCAGGGCAGTGAGGGGTTCAGGACTTTGGGTTGGTGGGGAGCCGAGAATCAAGGCCCTGGTGAGTCAGGACTTTGGGGCTGGTGGAGAGGCTGAGGACTGAGGCCCTGGTGGTTCAGGACCTTGGGGCTGGTGGAAAGGCTGAGGACTGAGGCCCTGGGGGTTCAGGACCTTGGGGCTGGTGGAGAGACTGAGGACTGAGGCCCTGGGGGGTCAGGACCTTGGACTGGTGGGGAGGCTGGGAATTGAGGCCCTGGGGGGTCAGGACCCTGGGCTGTTGGGGAGGCTGGGGACTTAGGCCCTAGGGGGTCAGGACCTTGGGCTGGTGGGGAGGGCGGAGGGTGGGGACTGAGGCTCTGGGCAGTCAGGACCTCAGGATTGGGGTAGGCTGGAGGCCAAGACCTTGGCGGGGGGAGCTGTGTTTGCCACGTTTGGACGCTGGAGGGTGGGTGGCATGGCTGGGAGCGGCCAGCCAAGGGGTCACAGAACTGGAGGTGAGTCCTCCAGAGGCCCTGGTCTCTACCTGAGTGTCCCTAAAACTGGGGGGATGGGGTGGAGCCTTTAGGGGGAAGGGAAGAGGGAACCGAAGAGGAAGTGGGGGAGGGAGGTAGAGGAGGCAAGTCTGGCGCCATGCTGAGTCACCGCCCACAAGGCCCAGTAGGGGCCCTGGCAGCGTTGGGGTGATCTTAGGAAGCCACGAGGAGGGCTGGGGGGCTCTTGGAGCAGCGAGGCCCAGGCGGCCTGAAGAGTACACGCCGACGGACAGACAGACAGTGCAGTCACCCATAAAGTAGAAAGCACTACTAACAGCACTGGAGGGTGTAGTGTTTCCTACTTTATGGATGAGTGTACTGTGGGCTTCGGAGATCACGCCACCGCCGCCGCCCGCTGCCCGCCACCATCTTCCTCGGCGCTCGGGGACCTCTTGTGACAGGTGAGCACCTCACAGCCCCTCCCTACTCTGCCCAGATGCCTGAAATACCTCCATGGCTCTCCCGCCCTTCCTGGTTCCAGACAGCTGGGGAAAGGCCACAGTCGCTCCTCTGCTGCCCTGCAGTCTTTGGGGGCGGGGAGGGCTGGACGTGTGGAACCCTGATGCAGCCGCAGCCGCAAGGACGAGGAAGGGGTGGGAAGGGAGGGTACATGGAGGGGAATGGGTGGTGGTGCCAGGGACCCAATGCTAATAAAGACTGGACTGTGCTTCTCTTTTGTCTGAGACTCTGTTGCTGGGGTGGGGAGCTGAATGCGGGCGGCAGGCACACAGACAGTATGGGCACACGGAAGGGCTGAGAGGGAGACCCTCTGTCACTCCTCTGAGAGATACGGGTTTGGCCCTGCCTATGAGATTAGAAGAGGGCTCTGGGCCTGGCCAGGCCACAGCTGGAGGAGAGAAGGGCCTGGGCCATCTGCAGAAAGGGGCAGGGATGTAAGGTATCCTCTCACATTCTACCCTAGCTCTGGCCCTATCCTGCCCCCCACTCACTCTCTACACGCCCAAACTGAAAGCTGCCTACATCCAGTTGTAATCTAAGAAAGTTTAGGGGGTCTTAGGTCCTATAAAAATTGGGCAAAATCCACTGTGGCACATACACAGCATCTTAGACAAGGGCGCAGACACTCATATACAAAGCACGCACTGAGATGCAAATGCATTTACACATAGAGGCCCCATGCAGTGTGCCACTAACACACACACAGACACATGTGACATGACTGGTATGACACACAGGGATTACACACACCCAGGGCACATACATATTCAGTAGTACACACATGCAATAATAGAAACATAGGACGTGTCTTACACATAGAAGAGCACACACATACAGTGACATTCGCATAATAAACACAGTGGCTCCATACACATACCTAGAGACACATTCATAGACCATGATAAATACAGAATACATAAACAGATACATGGTGATATACATATATATAAATCAAACCAAGTCATTATGCATATTTACATGACTATATGAGCATATCATATATTGTGTAATCAATTACTATATTGTGCCATATAGTAGCATCCATATCTATATATATCATGATGTGTTGCAATTTATAAACTCATGCAATGATAGCCTCCCATGCACATAACATAGACACAGTGGCAAACAGACATAGATGCAGTGACACAGAAACATACATACAAATACACCCAATGTGTTTTTCTTGTTTTATTATGTGACCCATAGACACATAATAGCACACGCATATATACACACAATGGCCCCTTCACATATACAGAAACAGAGATATGTCTATTCTCTATATGCATACTATACCCATGCAAGCGCATAACGGCATGCGTATATACTCTGACCTAAACATCAGCAACACATCATGCAGTGGCGTACGTGTTGACCTACACACTGCTTTAGGGAAGTGAATATGTCCACTCCTCCCCATGCACCCGCTACCTCCAGTTCCATTGGCTCTTGCCTGGGTGGAGCCCACAGTCAGTTAGGGGCTCTAGGGTTCAGTGTCACTGCTGCTATTCTGTGGGGGTGCCACACGAGGGCCCCCGACCTTGGCTAAAACTGGCTTGTCTAATGAGTCCCGGGTTCAGAGGGGAGAGGCGCTGCCTCTCGGGGCTTCTCCCAACACCCTTGTCTCTGGGGACTCTGTCTAGACCCCTGCCCCTGTATATAGGCTGACGCCTGGTTGGGGGGATTCTCACGTCCTTGTCCCCCAAATTATTTTTTCATAGCAACAAGGTCTAAGGCTACACAGAAGGTGAACTTCCAGGCAATTCAGGGCACAGCCAACCCAACAGGCTATGTGGGCTTCCCTGGTGGCTTGGGACAGTCAGGTTGCCCACCAAGTGCAATCTGCCAGGAGGAAGCGGAAGCAATTCTCTCCGTCTATTTCTACCTGTCTCATTGCTTGTCTTCCTGCTTTCTTTCTCTTGGTTTCTCTCTCTCTCTTTGTTTCATCTCAAGTCCCATCTTTTCTAGTTCTGCCCTTCTCTGTGGCTGGATCTCTATCATACCCTCCCCCGTTCCGTCTCCATCAGTCTCACCCGATGTGGGGAGGACCATCTGCACCCCGCTCGCCTCTGTACTCCGGAAGGTGTGAAAATGTGTGAAGATGAGGGTGGGAGGCCACATGTGGGAGCCCTGGGCTGACATCCCGTGAGAAACCTGCTCTTCCTTCTGTCCCCCGACCCTGTCAGCCGGTTCAGCCCACCAGTCCAGCGCCATCACCATGGAAACCAACAGCCGACTTCCTATTGGTGGGTGGGAGGGGAGGAGGAGGAGGAGGGGAAGGCTGGTTCTCCCCGGCTCGCTCCCCCCAATTCTGTGGCTCAGCCCTCCTCGGAGCCCACCATCTCAAGGCTCCCGGACTGTAAGGGACCCCTGCAGTCCCCAGAGCTGAGGCCAGCAGGGGCTGAGACTATGAGGCAAGCAGCCCATCGACCCAGACCTCCTTAGGACCAGCCCAGTCACCCAGCAAGCGAGAGAGCAGCAGCGGAGAACAGAGCCGGAGATAAAGGACCACAGCAGACCACTGGGGATCACCCCCAGCAGCTCCTGAAGCCCCTGGCTGGGCTGAGGGGTTGCGACGGATGGCCAGACCCACAGACACTGACAGACACACGACGACAACGATGCACACAGCTGCACGACACTGACACACTCAGATACAACCAGTGACAGCATCACATACTGCCACAGCCCTGCAATACAGACACCCACACACACAGAAACAACTGGCAACTCCGCAATGGGCAGACAGTGACACACAGCACCACCCCCCTCAACACACAGAAGTGGGGGCACCCATCTTCCCAACACACGAGACAACATTGACCTGCAGGGACAGACCTGGAGACACACACACGCACCCTCACCCAGGCGCAGCTGTCAGTGGCCTCTGCACATCCTCCCCACCCCCACGGGGACACCCTCGCTCCTCCACACACTCGCACACACACACAGAGCCACCAGCAAACATAGCTCACATACCCCTGGCTCCAGCTCTGGCAGCCCTGGCGCCTTCTGCAGCCTCCTTTGTAGGTGGGGAAGAGCTCAGCCAACCTTGGATGGAGTGTCGGTGAAGCAAGAGCTCAGAGGGGAGCAGGGCTGGCCTGGCATGACCCTCGCCAGTCCCCCCACCTGGCTGGGTGATGTCCCCCGGCCTGGGTTCTGGGGACCCTTGGCAGTACCATGGAGCAACTGACAACCCTCCCACGGCCTGGGGACCCTGGAGCCATGGAGCCATGGGCACTGCCCACCTGGCAGAGCTGGACTCCAGGTCGAGGGGGTGAACCTGGTGATGCAGCCCCAAGTGTCGCTGATACTCCTCCAGCAGCTCTGCAGCTTCGAGAACTGAGGGCTGAGGAGAGTTCCGAGCCCAAAGGAGCCGGGAGCTCTGGGCCCATCCGGGGCACTGACCCTGAAGAAGCAGAGGCTTGTCTGCCCAGCCTGGGCCAGCAAGCATCGAGCTCTGGACCCGCCTGCCAGAGGCCAGAGGATGAGGAAGTAGAGGCTTTCCCGAAGGTAAGGGATCTGTGGATGGCTGGGGTCTGCAAGGTGGGGTCTCTCACCGTGTCCTCCAGCCTGGCCAGGAGGTGAGGCGAGGTATGCATCCCTACTGCCCACCTCTCCTCTCTTGGCCTGTCTGTGGGACTGTCTCTGTGGCTATCTGTCCTATCTTCATCGAGCAGGAATCTCAGGGGCTCCATTTCTTTCATCATTTGCCTGTCCTTCTGACCCTCTCTGCCTGTCTGTCTAGATCTGGCCCTGCTGCTGCCCCGTCCCTCTCTGTGCCTCCCTCTGACAGTGTGTCTGTCTGTCTGTGTCTCTTCCTCCATGAGTCTGTCTGTCCTTGGGGGCTGGGGGATACAGGGTGAGTGTGGAGATGCACGGAGAATCAGTGCAGAGGAAGTAGAATGAAGGGAGGGGGCTTGGTGCTGGGCTGAGCCAGGGTTGGGGTGGGTGTGAGCAGGCTCCTGTAGAAGAGGGAAGGAACAGGACTTTGGGGGAGGGCAGGGGAGTCTGGAGGGATGGGAGTGGGAGCTCTAGCTGGCATGTCCCTGGAGGAGAAGACGGGCAGGAGTGGGACGAAAAAGGGAGGAACAGGAGGGTGCCAGGGTTGGGGGCGCCTATGTGGACAGGAATAACTGGACAGTTCCTTCTCCTAGGCCTCCTGTGCTCCTCTCTGAAGACCTGGGATGTGGGGGAAAACCGTTTCATCTCCATGTCTCCTTGGACCATGGATGGGGGAAGCTTCCACATGGAAGCTTCTGGCTGGGTGACGTGGGTTTCTGAGGTGCTGTCCTTGGTCCTTTCCCATGCCAGGCCAAGCTGAATATGGGCTTTGGGGACAGGCCCAATCTGGAGCTGCTGAGGGCCCTGGGGGAGCTGCGGCAGCGCTGTGCCATCCTTAAGGAGGAAAACCAGATGCTGGTGAGGCTTGGAGACTGGGGTCCTGCATTCTGGTTGGAGCCAGGCCCTCTGCCTCAGTGTCCTCCTCACCCCATGAACATCTCTCCAAGTGGGGGCTCCATGGAGGTGACAAAATGCTGAGACCTAGAGAGGGTGAACCCCTGCCTAAAGTTGCCAAGGACCCCACTGTGAGCCTAGGGCTCTAACCCAAGACCTGGGTCATTAGGACTGGGTCTGTGGGGTGCTCCCTACATGCCCCAATTCTGCCTGACCCCTTGTCAGAGGAAGAGCAGTTTCCCTGAGACGGAAGAGAAGGTGCGGAGGCTGAAGAGGAAGAACGCCGAGCTGGCGGTCATTGCCAAGCGCCTGGAGGAGAGGGCCCGAAAGCTGCAGGAAACGAACCTGAGGGTGGTGAGGACAGGAGGCTGCTGGGCGGAGGCTGGGCAACCAAGGAAGAGGGGAGCCAGGGCTGGGCCTGGGGGCTGTCTGAAGCTTGGGAGTCACAGATTCAGCACCCAGGACAGCAAGAATCTAAGGGATAAGGTGCAGGAAGGGCAGAAGCTGGCCAGGCGAGGAGGCCAAAGGTTTCTGGAGCTGTAGTGGGGAGGTTCCTGAGCAGGCAGGGAGCAGGGCTCTGGATTACCATGTGCTGGTGCTGGCGGCAGCTCCTGCTGAGCTCATCTCAGGGTATAGAGCTGGAGTGGGGGCAGGGATGAGACCCGTCACAGTGGCAGCCCCAAATTAGCAGCATCCTTTGATCCTAAACTCTAGATGTAGAGTTAATCCTTTCCCACTGCTGGGATGGGGTAGAGTGAGGCTGCTGGCTTTCTGAGACCCCAGTCAAGGTGGAAGCAGGTGGCCACCTCCCAGGTTTTCATGCTAACTCCTCCTTTGGGAGGAAGGAGATGAAGAGTGGGAGAAGTGCCCCAGCCCTCAGGTGACCATTGGCCTTACCCCTCCTCTGGCTAGGTGAGTGCCCCCTTGCCCCGGCCGGGGGCCAGCTTGGAGTTGTGTCGGAAGGCCCTAGCCCGCCAGCGAGCCCGGGACCTCAGTGAGACAGCCAGTGCACTGCTGGCCAAGGACAAGCAGATTGCTGCCTTGCAGCGGGAGTGCAGGGAGCTGCAGGCCAGGCTTACCCTGGTGGGCAAGGTGCGAGGAGGCCCTGGTCACCTCTTCCAGCTCAGCCCTGCACAGGGCTATCTGCTTGTTGTGGGATGCGGACAAGATGTTAATGAGATGCAAATGAAACGGGACGGTGGAGGTTGCTGGGAGTAGGTTCCCCTGGCAACGGCCCAGGTGGGAGAGGGGAGAAGGGGGTGGAGCCATGACTCTCAGACCTGGGCATTTCTGTGCCCCAGGTTTGAGGCTGTGTGCCGGTGGGTCTGGCTGTATGCATCCACACATCCCCTGTAAATGTTCACAAGGCATTTAGCACAGTGCTGGGCACATTGAGAGCACCCAAGAAATAAGTTACTCAGAATGTCCGCACAGGGGCTCGCGGGAGCATGTGGCCACACACGCATGCACATGTAACCAGGCATGTACGCTTGTGAGGGTGTGCACACTCCCGCGCACTGGAGTCCCTCCAGCAAGGCGAAGGGCTCTCCAGGGGATGGCATGGGGCGGGCAAGGGTTAGGCCTGACTCCCTTCCCTGTCCCTGTCCCCCAACCTCAGGAGGGTCCCCAGTGGCTCCACGTGCGGGACTTCGATCGGTTACTGCGCGAGTCCCAGCGGGAGGTGCTGCGGCTGCAGAGGCAGATCGCGCTGCGCAATCAGCGGGAGACGCCCCCGCGCCCGCCGTCCCGGCCCCCGGGCCCTGCTCTCCCGGCCAGAGCAGAGGCGCCGGCTCCCGGGGCCCCGGGAGAGGTGAGCGCCGGCGCAAGGGCAGGTGTGTGGGTGCGTGCAGATGGCGGGGGGGAGCGACCACCGGGATCTCCCCTGCACCGTGCTCAGAACCCCAAGGACCCAGTGGTGGTGTACGCACTCCCAGGGGCTGGGGAGCTTTCCCGTCCTAGTCAGGGTCCACCTCCAAGCCTCCCGCGCTCGTACCTGCGCCTTGCCCTCCCCTGGGGGCTCCAGGGTTCCGCCCTCCATGGGCCTGCGCCCAGCGGGGCCCGGCCGGCCGCCCCTGCCGCGCTGCCAGTGGTACGGCCCAGCCGCAAATCCCTGGTTGCCCTGGCAGCCGCCCGGGGCCCAGCCCGCGCCGCCTCCTCCCGCCGCCGCCGTAGAGCGGGGACGCCCCCATCAGCGTCCGCCTGGCTGGCCAGGCCTGGCCCCGGCTACCCGGGGGCGGCGGTGTGTCCGCCTCGGCTCCAGGTACAGGCAACCCTCACTGTGCGGGGGACTTAGGCAGTCCCTGATTCGAGGGCCAGGGACCTGCTCCGGACCCCCAGAACTTAGGGGGGTCTCTCCGTCATCCTAGGTGGGCAGCAAATAGGTCCTCCTCCTTCTGGGAAGAGGGCTGGGAGAAGAGACCAGGTAGTGATCTGATAGTGACCAAGACCTCCGGGTGGGGGGAGGCTTCTTGCTCAGATTTTGTCTCTCTGGCTGGCCCTGGAAGGGAGATGCACCTCCCATTAAGACCTGTCCTCCCCCAAAGTTTGTATGGATAAACGGAAGGTGTGGTAGGGTGGCCTTGGGGGAAGCCAGGAGAAGGGTCTGGCCGGGCTCGCGCTGCTCTAGGCCAAGCCCAGATTTGGATGATACAGAACTCCTATCTTGGGGAACACCACTTCCCCGGGGGCCCAAGCAGTCTCCTAATTCTCTGCCAGTCGCTGAAGGACACCCAGGACAGTTATTGAGTACAGAGCAGGGCTGCTGCTGGAAGCTAAAAAGGGAAAGCTTTGGCCTGGATAAAGGACCCATCTCCCAGGGCACACGTGGGTCCCAGGATCTCAAAGCACTTAAGGCTCCAGGACACAGGGGTGCAGCCTTTGTACTTATACAGCAGCTGGAGACAATGGGAGGGGATGGGCAGACAGTACCCCTCTGTGCTCTTCCTAGGCAGGGATCTCTTGCTGGCTGAATGACGGGGTGGGAACCTGCTCTGGGCAGGCTGGGCTGGGGCAGGCTACCCTGGGGCCCTGTTCTCAGGTGCCTGCCCCTTGCCCCTGGGCATTTCCAGGCCACACCCCAGGAGGATGCGGACAACCTGCCCGTGATTCTAGGGGAGCCAGAGAAAGAGCAGAGGGTGCAGCAGCTGGTAAGTCCTAGGTCAAGGGCTGGAGGCAGCCTGCTGTGGGCAGATGTACCTTCCTGCATGAGGAGCCCTTGGTTCTGACCCAACAGGAATCGGAGCTCAGCAAGAAGCGGAAGAAATGCGAGAGCCTGGAGCAGGAAGCCCGGAAAAAACAGAGGCGATGTGAGGAGCTGGTGAGCTCTTGAGGGCAACCCAGAGGCCAGCTCCTCCCTTTGCCCTGGCCAGCCAGGTGGTGGGCTCCCTCTCAGCTCTGCTCCTGCCCCTGCTGCCCTCAAGAACACATTTTCCCTCCTGCTCCTCGGTGCTTTCCTTTCCTGGCTGGTGCAGGTTCCAGCAGGGGAGGAAGGCCTTGCCTGGGAGGAGGGCAGGGTCTTCTGTTCGGGGAGAGGGGAAATGTGCGTGCTGGGCCCCCTCCTGAGAGCTCCTCTGCCCGCTCAGGAACTGCAGCTGAGAGAAGCACAGAATGAGAATGCCCGCCTGGTGGAGGAGAACTCCCGGCTCAGTGGGAGAGTCACAGAGAAGGAGCAGGTACCATTTCCGCCCAAGTGCTGTGGAGACCTGTGCTCCCACCAGAGCCCCCGTCCCCAGCCAAGGGGCTTTCTCCTCCACCCCTGAGCAGGGGTAGGGGACTGTTCCCGCTGTGAGGGCTCTGGTGGGTCAAGGCTCACCCACCCAACTCCCTGCCACTGCCCCCTCACTAGGTGGAGTGGGAGAATGCAGAGCTGAGGGGCCAGCTCCTGGGGGTGACACAGGAGAGGGACTCAGCCCTTCGCAAGAGCCAGGGCCTGCAAAGCAAGCTGGAGAGCCTGGAGCAAGTGCTGAAGGTGAGGGGATGGTGCAGGTTGGGTAAGGTGCTGGGCCCTGGCACAGGGAGCAAGTGGGACAGCAGAATATGCTTAGGGAGGGGCACTAGCTCTGAGGGCTGGGCCTGGAGCTGCAGCCCCTTGCCGTTTCCAGACAGTTTCCTTTGTAATAGAGGAATCTAGAGCAGACGGTGTTTGAGGCTTCCTCATCTTAGATCTTCTCTAGAAATGGCCAAGTGGGGGCTCTGGCCTTGACTCGGATCTTGTGTTTCAGCACATGCGGGAGGTGGCCCAGCGGCGACAGCAGCTGGAGGTGGAGCATGAACAGGCTCGGCTCAGCCTTCGGGAGAAGCAGGAGGAGGTCCGGAGGCTGCAGCAGGTGGGCTGGCAGTGAGGGAAGCTGGCAGGCTGCCAGACACCGGCTTTGCTACTCACTCATCCCACAAGCATTTACTGTGTGCCTGGCACTGACCTAGGCATCGGGGAGACTGTGGGGAACAAAGACCAGGTCCCTGAGCAGTGAGCAAATTAGCAGATCCGTGAGTGAGCTGATTTCAGACACTGATGTGCACAGTGGTGGAGAAGAACAGGGTAATGTGACAGAATGACTGGGATGGGGTGAGGAGCCACTTCAGAGGTCATCAGGGAAGGCCTCCCTGAGGAGGTGACAATTGAGCTTGCCAGGCAGGAGGCGTAGATATGTACATGCTCTGTGGCAGGGAAGAGCTGGAGAAGCCTGAGACCAGTGTGGCTAGAATACAGCAAGGGATGGGCAGCATGGTGGGAGCAGGCAAGAACCGGATCCTGTTGGGCCTTAATGGCCATGGGAAGTTTGGGTATTTTGCTCTGTGAGTAGTTAGAAGCTCCTGAACGATCCTAAGTTGGGGAGTGACGTGATCTGAGTCACAGGATCACAAAGACCAGGTCCCTGAGCAGTCAGCAAATTAGTAGATCCATGAGGGAGCTGATTTCAGACACTGATGAGCACAGTGGTGGAGAAGAACAGGGTGATGTGACAGAGTGACTGGGATGGGGTGAGGAGCCACTTTAGAGGTCATCAGGGAAGGCCTCCCTGAGGAGGTGACAACTGTGGCATTGTGGAGGGTGGACTATGGGAGTGGGCGTGGGGCAGGGCCTGGGCAGTGGCCTGGGAGGGAGACAGTGGCTGTCTGGACAGGGATGCATGCAGCGAAGGGGGAGACAAGTGCCCGGGTTTGTGTTATGTTTTAGAGATAGAACTGACAAGCTTCCAGCCGGGCATGGTGGCTCATGCCTGTTATCCCAGCACTTTGGGAGGCCAAGGTGGGTGGATTACTTGAGGTCAGGAGTTCGAGGCCAGCCTGGCCAATGTGGTGAATCCCCGTCTCTACCAAAAATACAAAAATTAACCTGACATGGTGGCATGTGCCTGTAATCCCAGCTACTCAGGAGGCTGAGGCAGGAGAATCATTTGAACCCAGGAGGCAGAGCTTGCAGTGAGCTGAGATCACGCCACTGCACTCCAGCCTGGGCGACAGAGCAAGACTCCATCTCAAAAAAAAAAAAAAAAAAAAGAATTGACAAGGGTCCCCGTGGGATTCCAGTTGAATCCCTTCTGTGTCAGCCATTTGCTGTATAAACTCAGGTGGAGGGTGGGGCTCTTCACGCTCTGCGAGGTGAAGGATGAAGGGGCAGCGGATCAGAGAGGTAGGGCATCCCGAGTGCTAAGTTCCATTTGGGCCATGTCTGAGCTACGTGTTAAACATTCAAGGGGAGCTGTCCACAGGCATTTGGATACATGAGCTTGGGGTTATGGGTAAGTTGGTCTTGGACATATTTGGAGCCATCAGCGTGTTTAGTTGCATGAGTAAATGGGAGCCCTAGGGAGAAAGTAGACAATATAAACTGGGCCCAGCACTGGGTCCAGGGGAACCCTAACATTCAAAATGGAGGGCAGGAAGCAGGCAAAAGAGGCTGAGAAGGAGCATCCAGAAAGGTAGGAGGGAAACCGGGAGGATGGTTGCTCAGGAAAGAGGGGAGCAGACTCAGCCACGCTCCTCCTGGACCCCTTTGCCTTCTGGTCTAAGGTATGGTTCAGGGTGGGTGTTCAGGAGGGAGAAACTCTTCAGCCTCCCCCTTCCCCTATCCCTCTTCCCTCTCTCCCTACCCTTTTCTTTCTACTGGCTTCTTCCTCCCCTGCCTCTGTCCTTTCTATCCTCCCTCTTTTGCATCCCTCTCTACTCCACCCCATTCCTTCTCCTTCCCTCCAGCATTTTGGTTCCTCCCACCTGTAGGCCCAGGCGGAAGCCAAGAAGGAACATGAAGGAGCCGTGCAGCTGCTGGAGGTAGGGCACCTGGAAGTGGCCCCCAGTTCCACCATCTTGGGAGGAAGGCAGGGGAGCTCCAGATAGAGCTGGAATGGACTATGGTGGTGGGGAGAGGGGTTGCAGGAGGGGCCCTTAAGTGCTCCAGGGCCTGGGGGAGTCCCCTCCACCACTGGCCTATTTCTCAGGGTGGGCATGGCTGGGCAGGGGGCTCCTAAGTCTGGTGGCAGCAGTCTCCCATTGCTGCCACCCCCAGGTGCCTTTACCCTGAGCTATCCTTCTGTTTAGGAGCTGCTAGTCAGTTCAGGGAGCTGACTGGGTGATGTCCACTTAGGCCCTCTTCTCCCCCTCCCTCTCTGGGTTAGCAACCCACAGTGCTCAGGGTTCTAACCTGTTCTCTGCTTCCTTTCCTGCACCAGTCTACCTTGGATTCCATGCAGGTAGCGCCTCATTCTCTGCTTCCCCACACCTCTCTAGGCTGGCTGGGTTGCATCTCCTCCCTCAAGGCCCAGGCAGTCCCACTCTCTCATCCAGCAGAGGGAGTATCACTGGGAGCAGACCTGAGAATCCAGAGGGGATGGGGTTCCCACAGGACATGTGCAGCTGTCCCCTTGTCCCAGGCCTGCCGCCATGTCTGTCAGACACTGGGCCTCCCCTCTCTAGACACCCTGATCATGAGGAAGTTCATCACCAGTCTAACTTAGGAGCCTCGCCATAGAGGCGGGAAAGAGCCCCTGCTATTGGGACTCTCCTCAGACCTGAGAAAACTTCCCAGGCATTGGCCCATTCCCATGATGAAGACATCCCTGGCTCTCCTGTGGAATTTCCTGCCCACTTCTCTCAGGGAAGGGGTTTGGGTTGCTGACTATGGGAGGGTGATGAGCAGTGGAGCGGAGAAAACTCCTGTGGCGATGGTGGTGATGATGGGGTGGGAACGATCCCTGTTGGCCTAGAAAGCAGCCAGAGGCAGAAGTGCCATCGCCTGGGGCCTGAGGGTTGGTGAGTGTGTGGCAGGCCCCAGCCTTGGCTCTGGAGGGAGCTGGGGTGAAGACGTCCCAGGACACAGCCCAGGACTTCACCCTCAGCTCTGAGGCGTTAAGGGCCGTGGGGTGGCCAAAGCAAGGCTGGTGCCTAGGTCTGGGGCTGGGTGGATGGATGTGACCTGAAACCCAGTGTAGGGCTGTGTAGAGATGGCACAGGCTGGCACTGGGCAGCTTTGAGGGGCCTGGTGGCTCATGGTGGGTCTTGGCCCAGGCCCGGGTTCGAGAGCTCGAGGAACAGTGCCGCAGCCAAACCGAGCAGTTCAGCCTCCTGGCACAGGAACTCCAGGCCTTCCGCCTGCACCCGGGCCCCTTGGATCTGCTCACATCTGCCCTGGACTGCGGGACCCTTGGAGACCGCCCACCACCCCCCTGCTGCTGTTCCACTCCCCAGCCTTGCCAGGGGTCTGGCCCCAAAGGTAAGGTGAACCCCAGTGGCATTGGCCTGGAATCCCAAGGCCTGGGCTTTTGTATAGAGCAGAGAGTTTAGGATCAGAGAAGGCCAGCAACTCATCCAAAGTCCACAGCAGGTTGGAGCTGTGCCTGGCTAGAACCAGGTTCTGTTGGGGAAAAATAAAGCCCGGGGGAGTGACTGTCCCAGAGTCTGACCCAGGCATCGTGGGCCGCTGCTCCTCTCCTTCCAAAAGGACCTGAATGATCAGGGCTGAGGGTTGTGCACTAGGAGTCAGTAGCAGGCAGTGTGGTCTTGTGAAGAGTAGGGGCTTGGGGGTCAGTCAGATCTGGTGGTCCCAGCTCCGCTTACTTGACAGTCACTGTGAATTGAGAATGCTGCTTAACCTCTCTGGGCCATAGTTTCGTAAGCTGTAAGACAGGAATAATTAAATGCATCTTACCAAGCTGTTTTGACGATCATGTGAAATAGTATTTGTAAATCAGCTATACCTCTATTTAGTAAGTCTCTCTCTAAACATTTCCCTTTTGGTAAGGAAGCCCGGCTATGGAGGGCCTGGCCCCCATATCCAAGAAGCACCACCCTATCTCCTGGTCCCTCCTCAGGCCACAGACCCCAAGCCCACGTGCCATCTTCTCTTTAGACCTTGACCTCCCGCCGGGCTCCCCTGGGCGCTGCACCCCAAAGTCTTCTGAGCCTGCCCCTGCCACCCTCACTGGGGTCCCTCGAAGGACAGCCAAGAAGGCAGAGTCTCTCTCCAACTCCTCCCACTCCGAGTCCATCCACAACAGCCCCAAGTCATGCCCTACACCTGAGGTAAGTGCTAGGGTGGGGCCTGAAGTTCTGGCTTTGGCTTTGGGCAGGGTGCAGGACAGGTGGCCCTGACCTCTTCTGGAGTCCCCAGGAGTTGGGTGGCGATTTTTGGGGTCCCAAGTTGGGAGGTGGGAGGCCTGTGGATTCCTCCTGTGGGCGAGGGGCTCGGGTGGAGCCGTTCCTGTCCTCCACCGCCTGCCTGCAAGCCGCACCTGGGACCACCCCAGCCCACTCCCGGGAGGCCCAGGGAGGCTCTGGAGTGCTGGGCTGGATGGAGGAGACACTTGGGCACCAGGATCTGCATAAAGAGACTGTTCCTAAGAGCATCTGTAGTGAAAGCAGGTGGTTGTGTGAGAAAGCACATGTTCCAGGATTCAAATCCCAGCTTTGACTTAGGCAAGTCACTGAGCCTTTCTGAGCTTCGGTTTCCTTATCTGAATCCTGGAGCTAATAAAACCTGCCTTCTAAGTTTGTTGTGAGAGTTAAATGAAGAAGGAACATGCCTGTCTCAGTGCAGGGCACAGAGGATGTGTGCTCAACAGGGGGCAGCTGTTATTATTACTAAGTTCCTGGGCATCACTCATAGCTCTGGTTGTCAACTCATCCTTCTTTCTACCCACAAACCCCAGAAGGTGGAGGGGGCAGGTCAGGAGCAGCTCTGTGAGCCAAACATTCAGAAAGTGGTAGAATGAAGCCCCAGGCCTCTACTGCCCCCTCGTGGGATAGAAGGGTGGTGCCAGCTTTGGATGTGGTCGTGGAGAGGTTGCCCACTTGGTCCCCTTCTCCCAGGCACTGGCAGAGAAGAGAAGGCAGCCTGTTCCCCAGGCTACCCCAGCAACCTCAATGAGGGTCAGAGAGTCGGGGTGCCCTGAGGTTGGGGTGCCCTGGGCTGTGGGCCAGGCAAGTAGACAGGAAGTTCTGAGTTCCAGAGCTGAATGGCAGACACACTGTCACTCGGCTAGAAGCAGGGACCTCTCAAGCTCCTTCTGCCTCCTTGCTTCCAGTGATTTACAGTTGGGGTGCTTTGCTGAGGTGTTTCTTCTTTCTTTCTTTCTTTCTTTTTTTAAGACAGGGTCTCGCTCTATCGCCCAGGCTGCAGTGCAGTGGCACAATCTTGGCTCACTGCAACCAGTGCCTCCTGGGCCCAAACGATCCTCCCACCTCTGCCTCCCAAGTAGCTGGGACCACAGGCGTGCACCACCACACCCAGCTAATTTTTGTATTTTTAGTAGGGATGGGGTTTTGTTATGCTTCTCAGACTGGTCTCAAACTCCTGGCTCAAGCAATCTGCCCTCCTCAGCCTCTCAAAGTGCTGGGATTATAGGCGTGAGCCACTGCACCTGGCAACTTTGCTGAGTTTTTACTTTAAGGAACCAAACCAAATTTCTATTGACACCCACGCCCCACACCAGCATGGCCTGCGCCCCTCTAAGATGAGGCAAGTGGCTTTATTTCCTGTCGGGTGCAGTAGAGGCTCAGGGAGGGATCTGGGTTATCCCCACTGCCCCTGCCCAGGGTAGCTGGGCTCTGCCAGGACCTGTCTCAGGTACTGATTTAGAGAGCATCAGGGGGTCCTTGCCACTGGTCTTGTGCAGCATGTATGTGCTCACTTTCCCTCTTCAAAGCAATAGGTCCTCTGGCTCAGCCTGGAAACGTGCCTTTGGCCCCAGGCCCTGAAGAGGAACCAGCCCTTTCTGTTTGCCCCCAGGTGGACACAGCCAGTGAGGTAGAGGAGCTGGAGGCAGACAGTGTCTCCCTGCTCCCAGCCACGCCAGAGGGCAGCCGGGGAGGAGCCAGGATCCAGGTCTTCCTAGCGCGTTATAGGTGGGTACCTCACCCTCACTGCCCTCGAGCCCAGCGCCAGCATTTGGGGTGTATGAGGGGGCTGAGAGGAGATAGAGACCTCTGGAAGTGGTGGGGGCGGTACAGGACACAATGGACCTATTCTCATAACCTAGTTGGGCCAAGGTGGGTGCAGTGAGGGCTGTGCTTTGCTAGTGGTGGACAACCATAACCAAGTCTCCATAAAGGCTCAGTGCAGTGGGAGAGAGAAGACGGGACATGGAAGTGGAGTGTAGGTCACTCTCCTCCTCCTCTTCTGTGCCTCCCCCAACAGCTACAACCCCTTTGAGGGCCCCAATGAGAATCCAGAAGCAGAGCTTCCGCTGACAGCTGGCGAGTACATCTACGTCTATGGCAACATGGATGAGGATGGCTTTTTTGAAGGTAGGAAAGTAGTAGGGGGTCATTTTGTCCATTCCCCTGCCTTTGAGTCCATGTTCCCAAAGACATCCATCCATCCATCCATCCATCCATCCATCCATCCCCTCTGCCCAGCGTGCTCAGTCCACCTTAACTTTTTGATCTCAGCTAAAAGGCATACAGAGACCTAGTGGCCATTGGGGAAAGAGAAAGAAGGGCGTCTGGCTCCAAGCAGGATAAGACAGCATAGTCCAGATGGTGGACAGAGTGTCACAGGAGATTATGGCTAGATTCATTTTTGTGCAGATGGTCAGGGCATGGCAGTGTTTCACACTAGTGACACCTGAGGTCAGGTATGCAGCATAGATTTGATGCTGGACTCCAGTCAGGTACGCGAAGGAGGAATCGGGGTAAAGATCCCAGGGGAAGGTGTTCGCAAGCGGTTAGCAGCTGTCAGGGCCCAGGCAGGGTGTCCGCTTCAGGGAGGTTCTGCAGCTCCTGTGGGTAGTCAGAGGGCTGACCAGGCAACTAAAGGCAGATGCCTCATTGAGACTGGGCACCATGGGCCTGCGGAAGACATGGCCTTGGGAGACTCTCTCAGGGTGGCTCTGGCCTGGGCACCACCAGGCTGAGTCCATCAGCAGCAGAGAGGTTGGCACTGTGTAGAGAATTGGATGGGGCATGGACAGGGCAGGGCGAGAGCCACAACTGTGTATAGAGATTTAGGAATGGGCTTAGGTCTGAATCTGTAACCCTGGAAGCTTGGGAGCCTGCTCAGATTCTTTTCCCTGGGTCCTCTGCCTGTTATTTGAGGAGCTGCTGGGACCCATGGCACCTGGCTTTGTGGCCTAAACAGTTAAGCTTCCTGCAGGGGTAGATTACGAAGATCAGAATTAATAAAAAGGTTTCAGGAAAACAATACTTTATAAATGAAGAAAGAAAAAAAAACCACCCAAATCAAAAACCAAAACCCAAACACCCTTTTTTGGAGGCAGGCAGCAAAGGCATAAGTATTAACTAACCACAAATGACTAGAATTTGAACTCTGCAATCTGGGATAAATTGGGATAGATGTAGAGGCACGTAGACTACTGGGGGCAAGATGCCGTATTCCCTGTCCAACCGTAGCTAAAGGACTGCTTCCTCTACATCTGGGCCACCTAGGCTGTTCTCAGCTGTGTGGGCTTCTGGAGCATGTGCCTGACTCTGGCCCAGGCTCCAGCTTCAGCCCTGCGGGCTGGAGATCCTCTTACTCTGAGAATTCCTGCCTTTGTCTCCCTCTCCACAGTGCTGGAGCTTATGATCATTTCCTAGGGCTGCAGGAACAATTACATGGAGTGACTTGAAACAATAGACATTTATTCTCTCACTGGCCTCTTCTGGAGGCCAGAAGTCTGAAGTCAAGGTATTCACAGAACTGCATCCCCCGTGGGGGCTCTAGGGGAGGTTCCGTTCCTTGTCCCTTTCAGCTTCCGGTGGCTCCAGTTGTTCCTTGGCTTATGGCCACCTCACTCCAGTCTCTGTGTGTATGGTCACCATCGCCTCCTCCTCTTAGTGTTTCTCCTCCGAGTGTCTCTTATAAAAACACTTGTCATTAGATTTAGGACCCACCCAGATAATCTAGGATGATCTCATCTCAAGATCCTTAACTTAATTACATCTGCAAAGACTCTTTTTCCAAATAAGGTCATGTTCACAAGTTCCAGGGATTAGAATATGGACATGTCTTTGGGTGGCCACCATTCAACCCTCTATGGTGCTTATTCTATCAGTGAATTTATTGACAGTCCCTCTTGTTTCTTAAAGTTCCTTACTGTTTTGTTTTGTTTTGTTTTTCCTAGCATAGAGAGAGAGAGGGTGGAGGTGGGGGGCACAGATGACTGTTGGGGGAAACTCCAGGCGCCGCTGCAGCTCAGATCTGCCTACACTCACCCCTCTCCCCTAAGCCCTGGCTCATGCTCCCCCTTCCTCCCAATAAAGCAGACCAGCTGCCAGCTGTCTTTTTCCTGAGAACTTTTCTCTTCTTTAAATTGGCCGTGACATGACATGTTAGGTGCCCAGCTTCCTTGACATCCCTCAATCAAACAACAACAGCAAATGTTTTAAGATACTCTCTTGTCAAGTCTTCAGGAGAACCGACGCAGGAAACAAAACATAACCATTTGGCAACAAAACATAACCATTGGTGGCTGCCTGGATTGATTGCTGTCAGTCATGCTCCTAGACGCAGGCCTGCTGGGGGTCCTGATCCTTCTAGAACTTACAAGTGACTCTTTTCACTAGCACTTACTTCATTTGTCTCTAAAGATTCCTTCCCTTACTCTGCTGAGTTGGTTGTCTCTCTCTCCCTCTGTGGATGTCTGCTGTTCACAAAGGGAAGTTGAGGGGCACCCCGGCCCCTATTCCTCAGGCCCAGGTAAAACCCAATCAGCAGAATTTTTTTTTTTTTTGGATGCGGCATCTTGCTTTGTCACCCAGGCTGGAGTGTGGTGGCGCGATTACAGCTTGTAGCTTCTGCCTCCCGGACTCAAGCAATCCTTCCACCTCAGGCTCCTAAGTAGCTGCAACTACAGGCGTGTCACCACTCCCAGCTAATTTTTGCATTTTTTGTAGAGATGGAGTTTTGCCATGTTGCCCAGACTCGTCACAAACTCCTGGGCTCAAGCAATCTGCCTGCCTCTGCCTCTTGAAGTGCTGGGATTACAGGCGTAAGTCATCATGCCTGGCCAGTTTTCTCATCTTGACCTGCTTATTTTTTAAAACTTTAATATGAAATTAGGAAATTATTACTGCAATTTTTAACACAAAAGTTTTCAAATGTACAGAATACATTTGAATACTTATATACCCAGCACCTAGATTCAACAATTGTTAAAACGTTGGCATATTTGCTTTATCTGTATGTAGGTTAAAAATGATTTTAAAAGCATTGTGATATTTTACTTTGAAATACTCAACATGCTTATTTAGAACATGATATTCTCCTCCGTCCTCGCAGTCCGAGTGTCACCTGGTAGCTTATTAGAATCACAGGATCTCAGCCCCATCCAGAGAGTTAGAATCTGCATTTTAACAAATATCCAGGTGATTCGTATCCAAGTTAAAATTGAAGCAGTACTGTCCTATAGAAGCAAAATACTATTATCAGACCTATCTCTAATCCAGATCTTTACAGCTCTTGTCTTTTAAAAGAATTGACAGTTAAATGTTGATTTGAATCAAATGCTGAAGATCACCCACTAGCAGTTGCTAAAATACATTTACTATACCATTTTTTCTTTATCTCCTCTCTGTCTTCCCCTGCCCTGCCCTTTCCTGTCCTCCTCCTGCCAGGAGAGCTCATGGATGGCCGAAGGGGCCTGGTACCTTCCAATTTTGTAGAGCGTGTTTCGGATGACGACCTCCTGACCTCCCTCCCTCCGGAGCTGGCCGATTTGTCCCACAGCTCAGGCCCTGAACTCAGTTTCCTGAGTGTGGGTGGGGGTGGCAGCAATAGCGGGGGCCAAAGCAGCGGGGGACGGAGCCAGCCCAGACCTGAGGAGGAGGATGCAGGGGACCAGCTCAGTGTGAGCCCATCACCGGAGGGCCTGGGCGAGCCTCCTGCTGTGCCTTACCCCCGCTGTCTGGTGGTCCTCAAGCAGCTGGCCCACAGTGTGGTGCTGGCCTGGGAACCCCCTCCTGAGCGAGTGGAGCTACACGGCTTCCATATCTGTGTGAATGGGGAGCTGCGGCAGGCCCTGGGGCCTGGGGCGCCACCCAAGGCTGTGCTGGAGAACCTGGACCTGCGGGCCGGGCCCCTTCACATTTCTGTCCAGGCCCTGACCAGCCGGGGCAGCTCCGACCCACTGCGCTGTTGCTTGGCGGTGGGTGCCCGGGCTGGAGTGGTGCCCAGCCAGCTGCGGGTCCATCGGTTGACAGCCACATCTGCTGAGATCACCTGGGTGCCCGGCAATAGCAACTTGGCCCATGCCATCTACCTCAATGGGGAAGAGTGCCCACCTGCCAGCCCCAGTACCTACTGGGCCACCTTCTGCCACTTACGGCCTGGCACACCCTATCAGGCCCAAGTGGAGGCTCAGCTCCCACCCCAAGGGCCCTGGGAACCAGGCTGGGAGAGGCTGGAGCAGCGGGCTGCCACCCTGCAGTTCACCACACTCCCAGCAGGTATGTGGGCTTGGGCTCTGTTGTCCAGAACACCCAGGAGGCCAGGCCATGGGTGATGGAAGAAGGGGACCCTGATCTTATTTGCATTATCAGAGAAATGGCAAATTGGGCAGGTATCTCTGATAGGGAGCATCCTGCATCACTGGGTCTTGTGCCTCCCTGCCCCTAGGCCCGCCTGATGCCCCTCTGGATGTGCAGATCGAGCCTGGGCCCTCCCCTGGAATCTTGATCATCAGTTGGCTCCCAGTCACCATCGATGCTGCTGGCACATCCAATGGTGTCCGGGTCACAGGCTATGCCATCTATGCTGATGGGCAGAAGGTATGGCCCTGCCCACTGTACCCTGGGAGTGGAGGTGGATCCCTTCTTGCTATGCTCAGAGACCAAGGCTTTCTGACCTGGCACAGAGATGCCCAGCCCCTGGCATTTGGGCACCATGAGGCAGATGGGTTAAGAGCATGGGCTTTGGCAGCACATGACGGATTTTAGAACTGTTCCACCACTGAAGCCATGTGGCCAGGAGGATGAAATGAGATAGGCCATGCAGTGGGCTTAGCACAGTACCTGGCATAATGCTAGCTGCCACTGCTGTCAGTACATCCTCACACTTGGCTGTCTCAGTCTCTGCTTCCCATCCTGTGCCTCCTCCACCCTACAGATCATGGAGGTGGCCTCGCCCACGGCAGGCAGTGTGCTGGTGGAGTTGTCCCAGCTGCAGCTGCTGCAGGTGTGTCGTGAGGTGGTCGTGCGTACCATGTCGCCCCACGGGGAGTCGGCGGACTCCATCCCGGCTCCTATCACTCCCGCCCTGGCTCCAGCCAGCCTGCCAGCCCGAGTCTCCTGCCCCTCACCGCGACCAAGCCCAGAGGCCAGAGCACCCCTTGCTTCAGCCTCCCCAGGGCCTGGAGACCCCAGCTCTCCTCTCCAGCACCCTGCTCCCCTTGGAACTGAAGAGCCCCCAGGAGCACCCCCTGCAAGCCCTTCCAGAGAGATGCCAAAAGGGTCCCACGAGGATCCTCCAGCACCTTCCTCCCAGGTACCCTGTTCGGGGAGAGGGGAGCAGGTGCATGCTGGGAGAGGGACCTGGGCTTGGGTCCTTCCTCAGTGCTCTCTGTTCCAGGAGGAGGCTGGGGCAGCAGTGCTGGGCACCTCAGAGGAGAGGACAGCCAGCACATCCA
Source organism: Rhinopithecus bieti (assembly GCF_001698545.2). Lineage (NCBI taxonomy): Eukaryota > Metazoa > Chordata > Mammalia > Primates > Cercopithecidae > Rhinopithecus > Rhinopithecus bieti. The sequence goes on along the minus strand of NW_016823439.1, from coordinate 330,517 downwards.
CCCTGGGTGAGAAGGACCCTGGCCCCGCAGCTCCCTCACTGGCCAAGCAGGAGGCCGAGTGGACTGCAGGAGAGGCCTGCCCGGCCCCCAGCTCCGCCCAGGGAGCACTGGCCCAGCAGGCGCCAAATACCGAGGTGTGCCAAGGAGGAGACCTAGGGTCTGGGCTGAGGCCTAGGGCTGAGGTAGGGGTTTGGGGACACACTGTCACTTCAGAGAATTGGGGCCTGCCTCCCTACCTTCTGCCAGCCCAAATCCAGTTGCCCTCTCTGCCTGTCCTCTGCTCTGGTCCTGCTCTCACACCTTTGGCTGTGCTGTGTGTCTGTCTTTCTTCTAGGATTTCTCTGTCCCATGTGGCTCCCATCTCCCTTCTCCCACCCTGCCCCCGACCCATGGTGTACCTCCCCCATTTAGGGCATGGCTCTTTCTCCCTCTGCCAAAGGACCCTTGTTATTGTGGCTGGGGCTGACCCTGCCTGGATCTCCCTGTGCCCCTTACTGTCCTTATCTCTCCTGCCTTGCCTCACCTCTTGCAGAAGGAGGACGCGGCAGAGCTCGGGGTTCATCTGGTGAACTCCCTCGTGGACCACGGCCGCAACTCAGACTTGTCAGACATCCAGGAGGAAGAGGAAGAGGAGGAGGAGGAAGAGGAGCTGGGTTCCAGGACTTGCTCCTTCCAGAAGCAGGTTGCTGGCAACAGCATCAGGGAGAATGGGGCCAAGGTAACAGGGTGTGGATGGGCTGCTGGGCCCCAGGCCTCAGTCTCTGGGGCCTCCCAACTGTGTATCAGCAGCTGCTCTGACTGCCACTGAGTGCCAGTAACATTCTAGGTCTGTGGCCTGGGCCCTGTCCTAAGCAGAAGATAGTAAGTGGCCCAAGATTGGCCTCTGCCCTCCTGGAAAGAAAGGGGAAGAGGAGGAACTCATTTCTGCACCTTCTCTCCCTCCAGCCCACCAGATACAGCATCGTGGCCAAGGGAGGCTGGTGCCACCTAAGATTCTTGTGCTGGTAGCTTCTGGGGAGGGGATGCGGAGGCCTGCTCCTCAATGCTCCTGTTCCACAGGGGCTGGTGACAGTTCCTAGAGTGTGTTCCCTAATTCTTCCTTTGGCTCTCACTGGATATATGTGCGACTTTGGGCCAGCCACTGTCCCTCTGGTTCCTTCCTCTCAGAGGAAGCTGTGGGAGGGCTGTGGGGTTGTCCATAACCCCTGCCTTTGTTTGAGGGCAAAGATCACAGCTCTCTCTCCTCTTCCCCACACATCTCTCTTCCCTGCTGCGTTCTACTCCCACCTCCCTACCTCCACCAGTCCCAGCCCGATCCCTTTTGTGAGACTGATAGCGATGAGGAGATCTTGGAGCAGATCCTAGAGCTGCCCCTCCAGCAGTTCTGCAGCAAGAAGCTCTTTAGCATCCCCGAGGAGGAGGAGGAGGAAGAGGAGGACGAGGAGGAGGAGAAGCCAGGGGCAGGCTGTTCTTCCCAAGACCCTGGCCCACCTGAACCTGCATTGCTGGGGCTGGGCTGTGACAGTGGTCAGCCCCGAAGACCTGGCCAGTGTCCCTTGTCTCCTGAGCCCTCTAGGGCTGGAGACTGCCTGGAGGACATGCCTGGATTAGTTGGTGGAAGCAGTCGGAGGAGAGGAGGGGGCTCCCCTGAGAAGCCCCCAAGCCGCAGGCGGCCTGCAGATCCCCGTGAACACTGCAGCCGACTTCTCAGCAACAATGGGCCCCAGGCCTCTGGACGACCCGGCCCCACGCGGGAGAGGGGTGGCCTCCCCGTAATTGAGGGCCCCAGGACTGGACTAGAGGCTAGTGGGAGAGGGCGGCCGGGCCCTTCCCGGAGGTGCTCCCGTGGCCGGGCGCTGGAGCCTGGCCTGGCCAGCTGCCTTTCCCCCAAGTGCTTGGAAATCAGCATTGAATATGACTCGGAGGACGAGCAGGAGGCGGGCAGCGGGAACATCAGCATCACCAGCTCCTGCTACCCTGGAGATGGGGAGGCCTGGGGCACAGCAACCATAGGAAGGCCCAGGGGGCCTCCGAAGGCCAATTCAGGCCCCAAACCCTACCCACACCTCCCAGCCTGGGAGAAAGGGGAGCCAGAGCGGAGAGGCCGCAGTGCAACGGGCAAAGCCAAGGAGCCACTCTCCCGGGTCCGTGCTCTCTCTCCGCCCTGGGGAGCCCCTGCCTGCTGCCGCCTGGTGGCCCTGCTTGCTGTCCACCAGCAGCTCCCATTCCACGCTGCCGCCTCCATCAGCAGAGGTGGGGCCGGGCCTCCGGGCTCCCTCACCTGCCTCCTCCCACCCACATTCCACTGCTTTGCTGCTTCTGCTGATCAGAACTGAGATGCACAATATTCTGTCACTAGTCACCTGTTGCGGCCTTTGGGCAGGGTCGCCCTTTCTTCTGCATAGCTAGTTATGGCTTCAGGACGCTGACTGTGATGCCATGTCCAGGGTCACCTGCCCTGATGCTGATGGGAGGCCCTCCTCTCGCAGGCTCCTCAGCCAACTCCAGTCCCCTCTACTCCACTCATCTACTTGGGGGCTGGGGCTGGGGCCTCCCCTCCTGCCCTCCCTCCCACTGTGGGGGTGTCTGAGATCTCCAGCAGGCCGGGCGAGACTGCAGGAGGGGAATGCTGTGCTCCTGCGCTGCTGTGCTGCTTACGCTGATGGGGCAGAGCTGGGGGAGCATGGGCCCACCAGAGGATGGTGTGTTACTTCTGCCATCTGTTGCCCTCTTTTTGCAGACAACAGAGACCAGAGAAGCCAGAGGGCAGGACAACTTTGGGCGGAGAGGCCCCCAGAAGAGAGGTGCCCGAGTCCCCAGGCCAAGCACTGCAGAGCTAGGTGAGCATCTGATGGGGGTTGAGCTAGAACCCCTCAGCCAGAGCTCGCTGCATCACCGCCCTCTCCACTGTCTCCACAGTCCCTGTGAGGAGCCCGTCAGAAGCATTGGCTTACCAGCACCTACCCGTCAGGATCTTTGTGGCTCTGTTTGACTACGATCCCGTGTCAATGTCGCCCAATCCTGATGCTGGAGAAGAAGAGCTTCCCTTCCGAGAGGGTCAGATCCTGAAGGTGACTGATTCGCCATCAGGGCTCAGAGCTCCAAACACCAGCTAGGTCTTCCCTCCTCCCTCCTTTCCTCCACTGGAGGTAGCACAGAATCATGGTGGAGAACACGGCTTCTAGAGCAGATGATGTGGGTTTGGACCCTGACTCTGCCGCTTCTAGCTGTGTAACCTTGAGTAGATTACCTAGGCCCTCTGGGCCTCAGTTTTCTTATTGGTAAAATGGGGATAATATTAGTGTCTATCTCACAGGGTAGTTTGTGGATTAAATGATCCAATGTACATAAAGTGCTTAAACTGCCTGACACATAGGCAGCACAGTCTAACTATCTGCTGCTGACATTGCTATTTTTATTATTCCTCCAAGTATTGACTGAAGGCATTTTACTATTGCTCTGAGATTAAGGAGATCCACTCTGGGGTGGGCAAAGGGCATGGCTGTGTAGACAGTGAATGGGGATAATACAGAAAGGGCTATTTTTCTCCTATTCCTCTGATCTTGTTCTTTTCTGTTTTTCCCCCTTTCCCATTCCATGGCCCACGAAAGGGAGAACATTCTGCATTTCCAAGTGGGGTGTTGCTGGGGTTCGGGGCCTGGGGCACAGGGAGCGAGCAGAACTGGCTGAGACCACTGTTCTTTGCCTCCAGGTGTTTGGGGACAAGGATGCCGACGGCTTCTACCAGGGCGAAGGTGGGGGCCGGACAGGCTACATTCCCTGCAACATGGTGGCTGAGGTGGCTGTGGACAGCCCTGCCGGGAGACAGCAGCTGCTCCAGCGGGGTTATTTGTCCCCAGATATTCTCTTCGAAGGCTCAGGTATGACCTGCTGCTGTCCCTCACCCCCCCTCCTACCAGCCCTCTTCCAACTCCACCTGACCCTGAGCAATTGTTGTGTCTGGGGTGCCCCCACTTACCCAGACTCTAGCAGAGCCTGGGAGCCTTGAGAACCCTGTGGCATGGTGGTCAGACTGCACGTGGGCTGGCCACATGGAGCGGGCATCTGTTGCGGAGGGGAGCACAGTCGTGCAGCCAGGAATCGTGGGTCCTGGAGGTTGGGTGGGGCTGGGAGATGAATGCCCTCATGAAACAAGCTCAGTAAGCCAGCACGGCCCTGAGAGGAAACTCCAGAGTCCCAGTCCTGTCTCTCCTACCTCCCCTGCCTCGCTTTCTCTCTGCTTTCCTGGATCAGGGAATGGTCCCTTTGTGTACTCCACAGCCCGCACAACTGGGCCTCCTCCCAAGCCCCGCCGCTCCAAGAAAGGTGGGTAAGACCCCATTCTCTCTCAGGTGCTGGGAGGGTGTGTGTGCGGGTGGGGTGGCGCTGCTTGGCTGTCTGGGGAGGCACCTCTGGAGTTTTGAGCAGGTAAAGGGAATCAGGGCAGACCACCCACATCCCCTGCCTCCCACTGTGGGTGGCTTTTTTCCGGTGGGGATGAGGGATGGTTTGTGGAGCTCTCTGTCCCCACAGGCACCTGACTGTAAAATCTATGAACCCCAGACATGCCATTTAGCCTTTCTGGGTGTTAGTTCACCACCACACCAAAGGGCTGGGGAGATGCGCCCTCAGCAGCCTTCCCTGCCTGCCTCCTTGTGTGTGTGTGTCTGGCCTGCGCTGCAGCACCTGCAGCCTGGGCAGGCAGGGCGGGGTGGGGCTCACAGGCACATTCTCTTCACAGCTGAGTCGGAAGGCCCTGCCCAGCCCTGTCCAGGTGAAGGAATATCCCTGGGCCCGGGAGGCTGGGGAAGGAGATAGGGCGAGTGGCCCCTATGGCCTCACCCCAGGGGCTACAACTAGTGGGGAGGTGGTAACAGGGGTTTGGCAGGGGTCCAGGGCAGAAGACAGGATGGAGGATAGGGCTCTCCAGAGAGTCCAGATTCTTCTCCTCCCCCTGCAGGCCCCCCTAAGCTGGTCCCCTCTGCTGAGCTGAAAGCTCCCCGCTCCATGGTGGCTGCATTTGACTACAACCCCAGGAGAGTTCCCCCAATATGGACGTGGAGGTGAGGACCCTCAGACAGAGCCCAGCAAAGGGGGCAGTGGCAGAGCCTTCCTGGGCCTGATGCCCTCCTCTTGTTTTCCACAGGCGGAGCTGCCCTTCCGGGCAGGGGATGTCATTACTGTGTTTGGGGGCATGGACGATGACGGTTTCTACTATGTGAGAACATTGTTGGGGAGGGTGTACCACACCCCAGCCCCCCAGACTTCCCAGGGAGGGCTCTCCCAGAGCCGGGCAGGGGGATGGGCAAGGAACTCTCAAGAAGTCTGGAGGAATGGAACGGGTCAGCTCCCTGGACAGTGGTTTTGGCCCCAGCTATTCTCCAGGGGCGTCAGGGTCGAGGGGCAGAGCTAGAGCCTCTTTCCTGATCTCAGTCTCACCAGCCTCTCCTCTCCAGGGGGAATTAAATGGACAAAGGGGCCTGGTTCCATCCAACTTCCTGGAGGGCCCTGGGCCTGAGGCGGGAGGCCTGGACAGGGAACCCAGGACACCCCAGGCTGACAGTCAGGTCAGTGAGGAGCTGGGCTTCCAGCTTGGCAGGGCGGTCTACCCTACTGGTGGGGTGGTAGGGCCAGGGCAGTGTTGCAGCAGGGGTGCAGCTGGGGTGGTCATGCAGGTAAGCACTGTGTCCAGTGCAGAGCTGCTAAGTGACCACCAGAGGGGAGCCCCACCAGGCAGCTGCCCCTGAGTATGTGCCCCTCTCTGCAGAGGGGTGATAGCTGTGACCCTGACCCTCAGGCCATCTGACCGGCTGCCAACACCTGGGGGCTGACGCAGGTGGGGGCCCTGTGGAAAAGGACCCCTCTGCCTCACACCTGTAGCCAATCAAAGTCCCTGTTTCAGGATACTCCCACCCTTGGGGGGGTCTCCCTACCTCCCAGGTGCCTTTGGAAGCCAGTTGCCCAGCCAGGCCCAGCTTCCTGGGTTCTCATTCCTAGAGCTCTCCTTGGGGTGGGTAGAATACAACTAAGCCTCCACCCTCAGAGGGCAGGGAGAGAGGGTGAAGAGGCCAAGCCCCAGCCAGAAAACTCAGGGCTTCCATGTGTAAACGCAAAGGCCTTGGAGAGCAGGGCCCACCAATGTACAGGGCCACCTGGCGGCCGGGCGGAGAAGATGCGGGTCTGTCTGTAACCCATCTCCTCTCTTTGTTCCCTGTCCTCAGAGAACGAGGAGGAGAAGAGTCCAGTGCTAGATGGAGATAGATATATGTAGAGAGAGCAACATGTAAGTGGGGGGACTGCCCCGCTGTGTGACCCCTCACGCCCACTTGACCATTATCAGACAGCACTCCTTTGTCTCAAATACTGGAGCTGACCCAGCTTTCCCACTGTCGTCCAGGGAATGGCAAAGGAGAGCTTGCCATGAGCCAGATTTGCATAGAGTCATCCCTCCCCCTCCCTGCTCCCCTTGCCTTGCCTTTACCCAGGGCAGTGCCAGCTGTCATAGGATTACATGTCATCTTAGTGTGTGATGTCCCATATTAGCTGATGCCTCCTATTCTATAACACATATGGTTTATAGAACATGACATGGCATCCACAGTAGGACTCATCAGTGGTATTATGATACTGTGTGGCTCTGGTATTATAATATAGTAATTATTACTGGTGCCAGGGTGACACTGTAATGCCACCAGTAATAATAGGCTTCCCACCCTTGTCCTCTGCATCGTGACCTGTTAGGGTGATCAGATGCACGATTTACCTCAAACTCTCAGTTTTCTGCATTTGGGGGATAAAAGGGGAAGTTTGGCCAGGTGCGGTGGCTCATGCCTGTAATACTAGCTACTTGGGAGGCTGAGGTGGGAGTCACTTTAGCCCAGGAGGTCGAGGCTGCAGTGAGTGGTGATCACGCCACTTCACTCCAGCCTGGGAGAAAAATAAAAAAAATAAAGGGGAAGTTTGAGTAGTTCAAATCCATAAATAACTCCAACCATTATCCTCTGGAGCTCAGAAACCTCGTCCTTTTGTTTCCCTGACAACCTCTCCCTCCTGGATGTTGTGGAAGGAGCCCTAAGAGGGAGTGGGAAGGGTCTGGGGCTCCCCAACTGGCTCTCGGCTCTGGTTGGTTGGGGGTAGATGCTTTGGCCTCTGTGGGCAGCCCTGCCACATCACCACAGGCCTGGGGTGGCGGTGGGGCCTTGGCTGTGCACCCACTTTCCTTGCCTCTGGCCTGGGCTCTATAGTTGGTTCTGGCTGGGAGCCTGCCAGGCTCTGGGCAGTGAGTGGGAGTTTGAGGAAGGGAAGACATGCAGGCTGGCAAGAGCTGACAGAGCTGTGCCAGGTACTGGAAGTGAAGGTGGGAACAGAGGTGTGGGGGGCTTTCTGGTGGCTTCTCTGTTCTCCCAGCTTCCTGGCCTTAGATCACTAAGGAGCGCCGTCTGGGTGGGCTTGAGGCAAAGGGAGTGGACTTAGGAGGAGATTCAGTAAGGGAGAAGATGCTGCAGCCTCCAGAACCTGTGGTGGGGGCTGAGTGATGCCCCCAGCTGTGATTCCCTCTGGGTCCTTGGCCTCCCTGCAGTCCTCTTAGGGCCCTTAAGGGAGAGTCCCAATCTTCCTCCCCATGGAGTGGGTACTGGCTCCACTTCCTGAAGACGGGGGGGCCACACCTGCTGAGTTTGGGGAGACGCTCCTGTCTACGAGGGGCTGTGGAAGCTACCTTCCTTGGCAGTGACAGCTGCTTCTAAGCAGTCCTTGTCCTTGTGCTCTGTTTTTTGGGAGGGAGGTGACATGTGAGAAGTTGGGGGCACCCATCCCGAGGGGCAGCTTCCAAGAACTCTTGGGCCTTGTCAGCCCTGCATCCTGGAGGGAGAAGGGAAGGGACCTGCGCAGGGTCACAGGTGAGCAATCCAGAACCAAGACTGCATCCCCTGGGACTCCCAGCTCAGTGCTCCCTCGGCATCACCCTCCCCATTCGCCGCCTGTGCTGTGTGTGTCTGGCAGTGAGTGGTGGGAGGTGAGGCCCTGGTTCTCACCCATGGTTCCATGACATGGGAGGCTGCAGGCCGCTGAGGCTGTGGAGAAAAGTGGTCAGGGGGTCGGGAGGGAATCAGGCCCTGACCTTGCTCCTTCTGTCTCACATTTCAGGACTGGGGCTGCACCACACAAGGGCCCCCGGGGCCCCCAGGTGGGCCCTGTGCTCCCAGCCCTGACAGCGCCCCCAGGATTGAACGTGGGGAGCCCCAGGGCAGAAGCGAGAAGGTGTGGGGTTTCTTCTCCAAGGGGAAACAGCTTCTCAGGAGGCTGGGCTCTGGGAAGAAGGAGTGAAGCTGTGGCCCATCCTGCAGGCAGAAGAGGCCCTGAGAGGCCCCCAGACCACTGTCTCTGCTGAGCAGGGAAGGCTCAGACTGGGCCCAGAGCCCCCGTTCTTCTGCATTAACACTGTGGCACTCAGAGAGGATCAAAGACCCTTGATGAAGGTCAGAGCTAGATGGCTCCTTAAGGATGAACTCTCTAGGGAAGCATCTTCCTCCTACAGTAGGGGAAACTGAGCCCACAGTGAGTATGTAACTCGACCAAGGTCACTGAGCCAGGACTGGACCCAGGACCCTCGCATCCTGGTCCACCCACCTCGTCTACTAGTGTCCCACAGTGCTGCGCTAGTCCCTTCTGCCACCCTCCCCAGTCCCAGGACGGGCCCTAGGGGGAGAAAGGAGCCTGTGTCCCCTGATGGCTTTGGCTGTCCTGATCATGTCTTCCCTCCCCTGAAGGAAAGTTTGCACTGGATTTTCTTGGAGCCCCACTTCCCCAGCGGGCAGGCGGGCGGAGCCGTGTATATATGTACATACTCAGTGCCTCAGTTCAGCTTCCTCCACCTCGCTTCCACTGCAAGGCCCGGGAAGGAGAAAGGCCAAGCCAAAGCAGGCCCCACCCCGCCCCCGTCGTGTTCCACCCCTCCCTTCTGGGGCCGCCTAGCCCCTGTATGGTCCCGCCCCCAAAGACCCTGGGGCCAGCGGGGCCGAAAGCGGAGTTGGGTTTGCCTTATTTTGCTCATTGGATTCAACTTCTTTTGCATAGTTTTCTTCTAACCCCTGTTGGAGTCCAGGGGCTGGAGAAAAGGACAGATTTATGCAGCTATTTTCATACATTCCCCGTTTAGAGTGGGGTAGGGGGTTCTCCAGCCTTACCCTATCCACTCCATCGCCCACCCTCTGCCGGGTGAGTGTCTCTTTGCATGTTTCCTTTGCTGTGGTGGGAGATTGTTTGACTGAATCCCCATCCCCACCTTGGTCTCCAGGGGTGTGGAATGGTGGGGGAATTTGTTTAAAAAGACATTTTATTATAATAAAGTCTATTTTCACAAAATCTATGCTGGACTCTACATGGGCAAAGGACTCCTTGGAGGGAGTGGGGCAGCTGGGCTTTGGACTCTCAACTTCAGACCCCAGAAGTTACATCCTAGGGGTAACAGGGGCAAAAACCAATCAACACCACGAACTTTTGAATTCTTTTCCGAAGAAGAAGGTTTGGTAGCTTCCTGAGCCCTTGGTCACAGGGCCAGGTATTTGCTACTGGGCAGGGTTGTGGAGGGAGATGGGACAGAGGGAAAACATCAGTTTCAAGATGGTGGACTGAACACACACTGCAATCTTTCTCCTCTATACCAAATGTATAGAAATAATAGACATGAGAGAAACAGAACAAACAAACACTATACACAGTTCCATTTGAAAGCAAGAAAGGGGGCTCTCAGTAGACTAGAAACAACAGGATTCTGGAAAAGACAGAGAACAGATAGCAGATTATATGGATGAAACTTGAGAGTAGGGTATATGTGGGAGAGCTCTGCACGTTGCCTCTGGACTAGAGGCGGTGCAAACAGGGCAGAAGAAACCCTAGGGGCTACCAATGGTGTGGTTAGTTGGGGTTTTTCTTTGATTGATTGTTGCACATTCTCCTTCTGCCATGGGCCAAGGGCAAAGGTGAAGATGTCTGCCTTTAGATGACAGACTTAGAGAACAGTAGGGGTCTCTTGGATCAGAGACCAGGTGGTACTTTAGGTAACTGGCCACACCTGGCAGAAACAAGATGTATCACTGCCCAGGTGAGAAGGCACCAAACTGCAGCATACTGTGACCCTTCCCTCTCATCCGAAACCCTCAGAATCATGGCAGCAGTTCCCACCCAGCCATCCAGCAGAGACTCCCAACCACAATGGCAAGGACACAGTAAAGACTCAAAAAGTATTTGAGGAAAGCCAACTTCACTAAGAGAGATAACACATGGAAATGGAAAAATATACACAAGTCAATAAAGCATTAGGAGAAAACTTTAAAAAGTCTGTAGTTATTGTTGGAGAGATAAAGGAAGGAATTACATATGGGAAACAAGAACAAATAGTTATGAAAAAGATCCTAATAGAGATCTTGCAAAAAATACATATTTTCTTGTTAAAAAGGACCCAATATATGGGTGAAGAGCATATTATTCATAGTTGGATAAAATTAGTAAGCTTGAAATTTGAGGTAATTCCCTCAGAGTGCTGTACAAAGGGATAGAGAGATGAGCAAAATGAAAGAAAAGTTACACATGGAGGATGGGGTCAAATGTTTCAATATCTATTCATAAGAATACCCCGGGGTTGGGAAGATGTGGGGAGAAATAGAGACTATGAGTGATAGAACAAATGATGGCTATAAATTTTGTAGGACTGAAGAAAAACACAGATACTTAGATTCAAAGGACTTACTGCATGTGAAGCTGATAAATAAATTACAAGTACAGAAAAAAAGAGAAGCAACCCAATTCAATTTTCGAGACTTATATAATCTTGTCACCCAAACTAGAACAGGACAAGAAAACATTATGACAGATCTATCTTGTTTATGAACACAGAATATCCTAAATATAGATTTAGGAAATTAAATATACATCATGGCTGCTGCATTTTTAAACTTTTTTTTTTTTTGAGACAGGGTCTTGCTCTGTCACCTAGGCTGGAGTACAGTGGCATGATCACAGCTCACTGTAGCCTTGACTTCCTGAGCACAAATAATCCTCTCACCTCAGCCTCCTGAGTAGCTGGGAGTATAGGCACATGCCACCATGCCCAACTACTTTAAAAACAATTTTTAAGAGATGGGGTCTTGCTATATTGCCCAGGCTGGTCTTGAACTCCTGGCCTCAAGTGATTCTCTTGCCTTGGCCTCCTAAAGTGTTGGGATTACAGATATGAGCCACTGTGCCTGGCTTGTAGCATTTGTTTTAATAAGGCAAAAGTGTTTCACTATTTTATTATTAAACTGATTAATTCTATTATTCTATATTAATAGAATTCATTACTTTAACAGATTAAAGGAGAAAACCACATGCTCACTTCAAGATGTTGAAAATCATTTGATAAGTGAAAGCATCCCTTCATAGTTTCTAAATATATAGCAGATAAGAAAAATAAGGAAATTGGGTGGAATCTTATCTGCATGTACCCCATTTGCACTGCAGCTGTGGGACCCTGGAAGACAGCCTACTCTAGGTTTTATACCTCAGGAGCATCAGGACTCTCTGGGATAAAGCCTTGAAGGACATCTGTCTTCTGTAGGGGGACTGGAAGAGAGCCCAGGCTGTTCTGGTCAGTTCCTCCCTGTCTCAGGATGTTGTATTCCCAGCAAATTTTACAGTCATTCTTGATAACTACAAACAACAAAGGGGGAGAACTAGGTTGGTCTAAGGCTACCTGGAGAACTGTCCTGCAAAGAAAAAATCTAGGATGAAGAAATACAATTGAGTTTTGTATACTGATTTTGTATGCTGCAACCTTGCTAAACTCACTTATTAGTTCTAGTAGCTTTTTTCTTGGTCGCTCTTTGGAATTTTTTAAGCAATTTGTCATCTGGGAATGGAGACAGTTTTATTTCTTCCTTTACAATTTGTATGGCATTAATTTTTTTCCTTGCCTGTTGCACTGGCCAGGACCTCCAGTACAATGTTGACTAGGAGTGGTGAAAACAGATAATCCTTACTTTGTTTCTAATCTTAGGGGGAAGGCATTCAGTTGTTCACCATTAAGAATGATTTTCATTGAGTTTTTCTGTTTTGTTTTATAGGTGCCCTTTGTCAGGCAGAGAAAGTTCCTTTTGTTTTTTCCTAGATTGCAGAGAGATTTTTATCAAGAATGGATGTTAAATTTTGTCAAATGTTTGTTCTGCATCTATTAAGATGATCAAATGTCTTTTTTTTTTCTTTAGGCTGTTGATAAGCTGAATCAAATTGATTTTTCAAAAGTTGAAATAGGTTTTCATTCCCAGGATAAACACCACTTGTTATGATTTTTTTATATTGCTGAATTCAATTTACTCCTATTTTGTTGAGGAATTTTGCATGTGTTTTCATGAGTTATCTTGTTCTGTAGTATTCTTTTATTGTAATGTCCATGTCAGGTTTTAATATCAGTACAGTTAGCCTCATAAAATGAGGTGGAAAGTTTAAAGTTTCTATCACATTCTGTATCATGTAAGAGATTGTGTAGAACTAGCATTATATCTTTCTTTTTTCTTTTTATTTTTTTTTGAGATAGAGTTTTGCTCTGGTCGCCCACGCTGGAGTGCAATGGTGTGGTCTCAGCTCACTGCAACCTCTACCTCCCGGGTTCAAGCAATTCTCCTGCCTCAGCCTCCTGAGTAGCTGGGATTACAGGCACGTGCCACCACACCCGGCTAATTTTTGTATTTTTGGTAGAGACAGGGTTTCACCATGTTGACCAGGCTGGTCTCAGAACTCCCGACCTCAGGTGATCTGCCCACCTCGGCCTCCCAAAGTGCTGGGATTATAGCCGTGAACCACTGCGCCTGGCCAGCATTATATCTTTCTTAAATGTTTGATAAAATTTGCCAGTGAAAGCATCTAGGGCTGGAGTTTTCTTTTTGTGAGGCTTTTAAACTATGAATTTAATGTCACTAATAGATATAGGACTTAAACATAACTATTTATTCTGGAGTGAGCTTTTGTAATTTGTTTCAAGGTATTTTTTATCCTAGTTGTCACATTTATATTCATAATGTATGTAGGGTCTGTGGAAATGTTCCCTCTTTTATTACTGATGTTTGTAAGTTGTCGTCTTTTTTTCTTGGTCAGTTTAACTAGAGGTTTATCAATAAAATCGATCTTTCAAAGGATCATCTTCTTGGTTTCATTGTTTTTTCTCTATTATTTTTCTGTGTTAAATTTCATTGATTTCTGACATTTATTTTATTATTTAATCAATTTCTAGCATTTATTATTTTTTCCTTCTGCTTGTTTTGTTTACTGTAGTCTTCTTTTTCTTGTTTAACAAAGCATAAGCTTAGATCACTGATTTGAGACTTTTCTTTGCTAATATAAGCAGTTAATGCTATGAATTTCCCTCTATGCAGTTTTAGCTGCATTCCACAAAGTTTGATGTATTGTGTTTCAATTTTCATTCAGTTCTATTTATTTATTTATTTATTTATTTATTTATTTATTTATTTTGAAACAGATTCTCACTCTGTCACCCAGGTTGGAGTGCAGTGATGCAATCTCTGCTCACTGCAACCTCTGCCTCCTGAGTTCAAGTGATTCTCCTGCCTCAGCCTCCCAAGTGGCTGGGATTACAAGCATGTGCCACCACACCTGGCTAATTTTTGTATTTTTAGTAGAGATGGGGTTTTACCACCTTGGCCAGGCTGGTTTCGAACTCCTGACCTCAAGTGATCTGCCCACCTTGGCCTCCCAAAGTGCTGGGATTACAGGTGTGAGCCACTGGCCCTGCCTTAGTTCTCATGTTTTAAAAAACATTTCTTGATTCAGGTTATTTAGAAGTGTGTTTTCTTAGTTTCCAAGTGTTTGGATGTTTTCCTGTTATCTTTCTCTTATTGTTTTCTAGTTTGATCCCATTATGCTTAAAGAACACACTTTGTATGATTTTAATTCTCTTAAATTTGTAGAGACTTGCTTTATGGCCCAGAATGTGGCCTGTTTTTATGAGTGTTCCATGTGCACTTGGAAATAATGTTTATTCTGCTATTATTAGGTAGCATTTTGTATACATATAAATTGTTTCCATTTGGTTGATGGTATTATTCAGTTCTACATCTTTGCTGATTTTTCTCTCCATTAGTTCTTTTTTTTCCTTTTCTGGCAGCACAACTTTTATTTATTAATCACAATGTTGGAAATGTTGTATGAGGTAAAATCATCACAATAAAATAATCACTACATTTTATTTTCCTTTCTGTTTTTTTTTTTTTTTTTTGAGACTGAATCTTGCTCTGTCACCCAGGCTGGAGTGCAGTGCACGATCTCGGCTCACTGCAACCTCTGCCTCCTGGGTTCAAGCGATTCTCCTGCCTCAGCCTCCCGAGTAGCTGCTACTATAGGCATGCGCCACCACTCCCTGCTAATTTTTGTGTTTTTAGTAGAGACAGGGTTTCACTATATTGGCCAGGGTGGTCTTGAACTCCTGACCTCCTCCTGATCTACCCGCCTCAGCCTCCCAAAGTGCTGGGATTACAGGCTTGAGCCACCGCGCCCGGCCTATATTTTCTAGAACAATATAAATGTTAGCTCTTGGTTGAAGAGTGATGCCAGGCTTCTTCTCATTGCAGTTTCTGTCTTCACTCTTTAAATAGATAAATAAAGTCAATCTCATTCTTTCTTGCTTCTGCTGTAGCAACTAGAAAAATTGTTTATTTCAGTTATTCTACTGCCCAGGTGTTCACAAGAGGTTTCTATCTACTTTCAATGCACAGTGGGTTAGACTACTTTATATCCCCCATTCATTACTTACTTACAAGCCAGAGAGGCTGGTGTGCTAGCCTTTTACCTTCATAACACTGTAAAAAGACAGCATTTAATAAACAAAGGGACACAAAACTGGTGGATAGGCAGCCAGAGTTCTCCAGCCACTTGTTGTGGGTAGTATTCTGTGTTACCTTGACAAGTTTCTTACGATGCTCTAACTTCATCTTTCTAGTCTGTGAAGTGAGATTGTTTAGCTAAACTGTCTCTAAGGTCACTGACATTCCTAAAACCTTTGATTCTAATATTAATTTGTTTGATTCTATTGCTTATCAATAGAGCAGACAAAGGAATATTAGGTTTTTTATTTTAGTTTGTATTATAAGAATATTTTTATTGCCATAACTAAGCTTTTCTTTCTGAGTAAAATAAAAGTTCCATGTCCTAGTTAGTTATTATTTATGAGGGATAATAAGCAGTAAAAAGACGTGAATAATTTTAAATATTTGTATTTAGTTTTAGAGTGCATTTGCCTTTTGATCTGTTGACACTACAAATAAGAAGGAGGAGAAGAAATTAAGCATCTGTTTCACCAGGCTGACTTTGGGATGCGATATTATAATGTAAGAGATCTTTCCTTACTTGACATTAACCTTTTTTGAAGATTGGATGAAACTTTTTTATTTCTTCTCTTTACTTAGAGATCTGTGTCTGTAGAAGATGCAGTATGGAGAATTGGAACAGTATGGATCCTGACGCTCAGTTGCAGAGGTATCATCAGAATGCACTAGACACAATCAGGTTGATACTCAGCCTGCACTCCACGCTTGTTGCCCCACTTCTGGATCTGGGTGATTGGTATTGACTATCAGTCTCTTTACTTCTTTAAGATATGCTTGACTTCAAATCCTTTCTATGCTTTTCAAAAAGGCTAATGAATTGCACTATACCACAGTATTTAAAATAAGCAGCATATTCAGGGCTTAATGTTAATATACTTCAAAATGTTGCAGCTGACAGGAATCACTGGGGAAACTGGGTCTGTCTTTGCACGACTGAGATTCTGATTCTTCTTATAATTCATCTGATTGGTGTTGCTTCCTCTTTCATAGCCTGTATAAGAAATTGGGCCAGGCATGGTGGCTCATGCCTGTAATCCCAGCACTTTGGGAGGCCAAGGTGGGAGGATTGCTTGACGCCAGGAGTTTGAGACCAGCCTGGGCAACATGGCAAGACCCCTATCTCTACAAACATAAATAAATAAATAAGTTAGCTGGGCTTAGTGATGTTCCCCTATAGTTCCAGCTACTCGGGAAGCTGAGGTGGGAGGATTGTGTGAGTCCATGTTTGGAGTATCAGAGGAAAGGAAATGGAATCTCCATTGGTTCTATTAATTACTGAGGGAGGAGTGTAAAAGCCTCCAACTACAATTGTGAATTTATTTATTTTCCCTTTTAATTTTGTCAGTTTTGCTTTGTTCTTCAAAGGCCTATTGCTAAATACATATAAATCTAGAATTGTTATGTCTTCTTGGAGAATTAACTCTTTCCTGCTTTACCATTAATTATTTTCTTTACTTTGAAGTATTTTTGTTTGATACTAGTATAGCCACCCTAGCTCTCTTTTGATTTATGTTAGCATGGTATATCTTTTTCTATCCTTTTGCCTTTAACCTACTTATATCATTATATTTGAAGTGGGCTTCTTTTAGACAATATATAGTTGAGTCATTTAAAAAATCATTCTGGGCTGAGCATGGTGGCTCACACCTGTAATCCCAGCACTTTGGGAAACTGAGGCAGGTGGATCATTTGAGATCAGGAGTTCAAGACCAGCCTGGTCAACATGGTGAAATACCATCTCTACTAAAAATACAAAAATTAGCCGGGCGGTAGTGGCGTGTGCCTGTAATCCCAGCTACTTGGGAGGCTGAGGCAGGAGAATCGCTTGAGCCTGGGAGGAGGAGGTTGCAGTGAGCTGAGATTGCACCACTGTGCTCCAAATTGGGTGACAGAGTGAGACCCTGTCTAAAATAATAATAATAATAATTCTGACAATCTGTGTTTTAACTGATGTGTTTAGACCATTCACTTACATTCAGTGTGATTATTTATATTTTGGTTTACAATTATATTGTTTTCTGCTTGTTCCCTCTGTTTTCTCTTTCCTGCTTTCTTCTGGGTTGTTTGAACAATTTTTGGTATTCTTTTAAATGTTATTGCATTTATATATACATGCACACACATTGTATGTATACATATACATATGTAACTTTTTTAATAGTTGCTTTAAGTACAAGAGCATATACATTTGACTTTTCATTACTTAAATCAATATTTTAGCACTTTAAGTGGGATTTAGAGATTTTACCCCCAAATATTTTCCTTAGTCTTTCTCCCCAGTTACCTTGTGTCTCTACATACATGAAAAATTTCATTGGGCAGCAATTATTCAATTATTAAAATGAATTATAATTTTTGCTTTCAACCAGAAAATAGGTTTTAAGAAACTCAAAGGAGAGAAATAGTCTATTATATTTAACCCAGATATTTAACATTTTTGTTGCTCTTTCCTTTCTTTATTTCTGATGTCCCAAGTCTCCTTCTGGGGTCATTTCAGAGAAATGGTGACAGTGAATTATCTTAGTTTTTCTTCAACTGAGAATGTCTTTATTTCACCTTCATTCTTGAAGGATATTTTCATTGGACAGAGAATTATGGGTTGAAAGTTCCTTATTTCAACACTTTAAAATATTGTTTCCCTTCCTGCTGTCTTATAATCTTTTTTTTTTTTTTTTTTTTTTTGAGACGGAGTCTTGCTCTGCCACCCAGGCTGGAGTGCAGTGGCCAGATCTCAGCTCACTGCAAGCTCCGCCTCCCGGGTTCACGCCATTCTCCTGTCTCAGCCTCCCGAGTAGCTGGGACTACAGGCGTCCGCCTCATCGCCCGGCTAGTTTTTTGTATTTTTTAGTAGAGACGGGGTTTCACCGTATTAGCCAGGATGGTCTCGATCTCCTGACCTCATGATCCACCCGTCTCGGCCTCCCAAAGTGCTGGGATTACAGGCTTGAGCCACCGCGCCCGGCCTTATAATCTCTGATAAGAAAGTCACAGTCATGCAAATGGTTGATTCTCTATAGTAATGTATCTTTCTTTGGTTTCTTGCAAGATTTTTGTCTTTGTCCTTTATTTTCAGCAGTTTGACTGTGTTGAATATGGGTTCCTTTATGTTTATTTATGTTTATTCTATTTGGGGTTTGCTGAGCTTCTTGATTCTATAGGCCTTTGCCAACTTTGGGGAGGTTGGCCAAATTTGAAGTTTTCTTCAAATATGTTTCTATACCACATTTTTCTCCCTCTCCTACTGAGACTTGGATGATGCAAATATTAGACCTTTCGGTATTATCCTACAGATTCTTTAAAGGATTGCTTTCCTGAGCCCCTCCTTTTCTGTCATCTCCCTGATGCATTCTGATTCCTTGAGATTCTTGATCCCTTGGCCAAAAAACTTATTTACCTTGAACTCTGTGATGTACTTCCTGTGACCATGCCTGCACTGGGGAGGGGCAATGGGAAGACAGAGAGAAGAAAGAGTATCAGGGATTCATTCCACCCTCCTGGGAGCATAGCTCCTCTGACTGGAGAGGAAGGTTGCCCTCCCTCAGAGTTCTAGGATCTCTCTGGCCCCTTCTCCTGCTGTTGCCGCTATTACCAAGGGTTGCTTGGAACTGGGATGCAAGATAATGGAGAAAAGAAAAAGATAAAAGTGAGACATCTCTGTACTCTCTGAACATTAGGAGATCTCTTTCCTGCGACTGAAGCCAGATCCAGAGAGTTTTCTCCTGGAGCCCCCCCTGTCCCCATAGATGCCCATATTGGGTTTTGGGCTGCATTGAATTCAGGTTGGGGGATACCTTAGGAAAAAATACAGTAAACTCACTGCTACTTGGGTGGTATGTTCAAATATATTATTCTTCTCCAATCTGCCTGCGTTGATTTACTTTCAGAGTCTTTATATAGTTGCTCCATGCACTCTGTACAAAATTTATAGCTGCATTCATTGTGAGAGAGACAGACAGTGTGGAATGTGTTTATTCTATCTTACCTAGAACTGGAATTTCTTATTAATATCTTGATTGTGATTGCACTGAATTATAGATCAATTTGGGAATAATTGACATTTTCACAATATAGAGTCTGCTGACCTATCAAAAATCATATCCTTCCATTTATTTAGGTCTCCTTTAATTTCTCTTAGCAATGTTTTGTTGTTTTCAGTATCAATCTTGTATACCTTTTGTCAGATTTATCCCTGTTTCATATTTTTGATGCTGTTAAAAGTGGTATTATTATTTTATTTCAATTTCTGATTTTTTTTTTTGCTAGTATATAGAAGCACAGCTAATTTTTGTATTTTGGCCTTGTAGATTCCTTTACGTAGATTCCTTAGAATCATATATATATGTGTGTGTATCTCTGTGTGTGTATGTATATATGTGATCATATTTTACATAAGCAAAGACAGATTTCAAATTCTGATCCCTTTAATTTCCTTTTCTTGTCTCATTGTACAGCACAGACTCTCCAATACAATGCTGAATAGAAATGGCAGAAGCAGACATCTTTGCTTCATTCCCAGTCTTAGGGAGAATGCATTCAGTCTTTCACCATTAAGTATCAAGCTAGTGATATCTTTGTTTGTAGATATCCTTTGTCAGACTTGAAGAAGTTCCTTTTCATCTTAGTTTGCAAAGAATGTTTTTGTTTGTTTTTGGTTTTGGGTTTTTGAGACAGAGTCTTACTCTGTCAACCAGGCTAGAGTGCAGTGGTTCAGTTTCGGCTCACTGCAACCTCTGCCTTCCAGGTTCAAGCAATTCTCATGCCTCAGCCTCCTGAGTAGCTGGGATTACAAGTGTGCGCCAGCATGCCAGGCTAATTTTTATATTTTTAGTAAAGACGGAGGTCCGGGCGTGGTAGCTCATGCCTGTAGACCCAGCACTTTGGGAGGCTGAGACGGACGGATCACCTGAGGCTGGGAGTTCGAGACCAGCCTGACCAACATGGAGAAACCCCACCTCTACTAAAAATAGAGAAAAATTAGCTGGCGTGGTGGTGTGCGCCTGTAATCCCAGCTACTTGGGAGGCTGAGGCAGGAGAACCACTTGAACTCGGGAGGTGGAGGTTGTGGTGAGCCGAGATTGCACCATTGCACTCCAGCATAGGCAACAAGAGTGAAACTCTGCCTCAAAAAAAAAAAAAAAAAAAAAAAAAGGACTTTGCCATGTTGACCAGCCTGGTCTCGAACACCTGACCTCAAGTGATCCGCCTGCCTTGGCCTCCCAAAGTGCTGGGATTACAGGAGTGAGCCACCGCGCCTGGCCCAATGCTACCATTTCAATCTTTGTTAGTGTCTGGCTTCATATTAGTAAACCAATGTAAAAGTAATCCAAACCTATTGATTAAGTAAAACCAAAGTTTGCTACTTTGCGGGATTGTGGTTGAGGGAGAGATTTTTAGTTCTTTCATGATAAAATTATTTATATTTTCCTTGTAAAACTTTCGGAAGAGCACTGAGTATGAAGCAAAAGGCTCTTGTTCCTCAGCCCTTTCAGTTCATTCCCCAGATGTAACCACTGTTAACAGGCTTTTGTGCCTGCTCTCAGAATCTTTATGTGCATGTAAACACTTACGTGTGCATGTGCGTGGTGCCTGTGCACATGTGTGTCGGTGTGTTTTGTATGAATCACAACATGCTGTATATAATGTTTTGTAACTAGTTATTTTCTTTTGGCAACATTTCTAGCCATTTTGTTCTTTTTCTTTTTTTCCAATCAGTTTTCTCAGGTTGAATCTTGCTATTTTGCTACAAACAGATCTCCCTTTGTTTTAAAACCTGCATAAAACACATTTACCAGGATATACCACAACCTGGCAAAACTTTTCTGATGGACATTTGGCTTGGTTCCAGTCTTTCGGTTGTTGCAAATGAGGCGGAAATGAACACACTTGGGTAGGTATCTTTACGCTTTCGTAAGAATGTGTCTGAAAGATAAATTCCTACCTGGAAGTAGAATTGCTGAGTCAGAGCATTTTGGAGTTTGACTGACATTGTCAGATTGCCATCCCATGGCATGGGGCCAAGCTACACTTATTTTTTTTCACATTCTGACTGGCGCTGGGGTTTTCAGTCTTTTCTATTTTAACTAATCTTATTGGTGAAGACGCTATTTAATTCTTGTTCTTTGAGTTTAATGTTGCTTGTTTTTAGTGTCTTTTGTAGAACTTTGATTAATGGAAGCTTACCCCCTCCCCAAATAACCACAAATATAAAGGGTGGAATAACTGAAAAACCATTAAGCATTTGCAAAATCACAGAATTTAACTTGTCTTAACTTTTACAGTACTGACCTAAGCATATTTGAAAACCGAATTTGAAACTAAAAAATTTTGAAAATTCACTCTTTTTTTTTTTTTCTTTTTGAGATGGAGTCTTGCTCTGTCACCTAGGCTGGAGTGCAGTGGCACGATCTCAGCTCACTTCAACCTCCGCCTCCTGGGTTCAAGCAATTCTCCCTCCTCAGTCTCCCAAGTAGCTGGGATTACAGGTGTGCACCACTATGCCAGGCTAATTTTTGTATTTTTTCAATAGAAATGGGGTTTCGCCATGTTGGCCAGGCTGGTCTCGAACTCCTGACCTTGTGATCAGCCTGCCTCAGCCTCCCAAAGTGCTGGGATGACAGGTGTGAGCCAGCACACCTGGCCAAAAATTCACTCTTTAAAAAAAATATATCTTGGCAGGGCTCAGTGGCTTATGCCTGTAATCCCAGCACTTTGGGAGGCCGAGGCGGGTGGATCACGAGGTCAGGAGTTCAAGACCAGCCTGACCAACATGGTGAAACCATGCCTCTGCTAAAAATATGAAAATTAGCATGGTGTGGTGGCATATGCTTGTAATCGCAGCTACTTGGGAGGCTGAGGCAGAAGAATTGCTTGAACCTGGGAGGTGGAGGTTGCAGTGAGCTGAAATCATGCCACTGCACTCCAGCCTAGGTGACAGAGCAAAACTCTGTCTCAAAATGAACAAACAAAACATTGTATCTTCATCAAATAGAGAATCTAACCTTTCTGGAAAGGTCAGTTAGAAATGTACAGTGCTTTTCACATAAATGAATCTACCTTCTATATAAAACTAAAAGAATAGAATCCCATTGCATTTCGTTTCTTTAAGAATACTTACCTTAGCTGGGAACAGTGCACACACGTGTAGTCTCAGCTACTCAGGAGGCTGAAGCAGGAAGATCGCTTGAGCTGAGGAGTTCAAGGTTGTAGTGTGCAATGGCTGTGCCTGTGAATAGCCTGGGCAACATAGTGAGATCTCGTCTCTATAAAAAAAAAAACAAGGGCCGGGCGTGGTGGCTCACGCCTGTGAATCCCAGCCACTTTGGCGGGAGGCCAAGGTGGCGTGGATCACGAAAAAAAACTCAAGGAGAATCGAGACCATCCTGGTAACATGGTGAAACACCGCTCTTACTAAAAATAACAAAAAAATTTAGCCCGGGCGGCCTCTGTGGGTTTTGCGCGAGCAAGCCTGTAGCTCCCAAGCTACTCAGCGAGGCTTGGAGGCACGGAGACCATGGCGTCATGACACCTGGGCAGGGGCGGCGAGCTTGGCAGTGGAGCTCAAGATGTCGCGCACTACACCTCCAGCCTGGGCCCGACAGAGGTGAGACTCTATCTCACCAAAAAAAAAAAAAAAAAAAAAAAAAAAAAAAAAAAAACAAAAAAAAAAAAAGAATTAAAAGTGAAAGCAAAAGAAAAAAAGGCTTCCTTTGGAATGTTTTAAGGTTAAACAAAATACTTGTAAGATGTCACAAGTTCTGTAGAGAAACTTAATGACCAAATTTTCATTTTTCAAAAAGTAAGTGCTTAGGAACAAACCTAACAAGAAACAAGCAAGCCCTATGTGGGTAAAACAATAACATTTAAAGGAAAGATACAAAAGAAGACAAATGGAATGATACATTGAACTACTCAAGAGTGTAAACTCCATGGGAGCAAGTAATTGGTTAACCGCTGTATCCCCAGGACCCAGAACAGTGCTGGCGCCTGGTAGGTGCTCAGTACATATATGTTGAGTGAATGAATGAATGTACGGGGATAAGAAGACAATATCACACAGATATCAATTGTTACCAAATTTATGTATAAATTGAATGCAATATCATTAAAAATCTCAACAGGATTTTTTATGGAACTAGACAAACATTCAGAAATTCTTAAGCAAGAGTAAATATGTTAAAATGCTAAAGATTGTTTTTAAAAAGAATGAGGAAGGATAATTTATCTCACCAGTAACGGAAACATATTAGAAAGTTATAGTAATTGTAATGATTAGGTATTGACATAGGAATAGATAGACTACTAGGAAGGTAGAGTAGAACAATCAGAAATACACACACATTTATGGTCAGTGACAAAACTAGTATCTGAATTCAGTGGAGACATGACAGATTATTCAATTAAACGCATTGGGACAACTGATTATCTGTTTGGCAGAAAAAAAAGAGATGGCTCCCTACCTCATACCATTCACACACACAAAATTCCAGATGGATTTCAGACCTAGGTGTAAAAAGCAAAGTGTTAAAGTATGATGTACAGGAAAATATGTTTGTAATCTTGAAGAAAGGAAGAGCCCCTTTAAAAAAAAGCTGAAAGAGCGAAATACAAAATAAATAAATAAAACAAAAGCAAAATCCTTAAAAAAAGATTGATACATTTGACCACCTCAAAATTAAGACACTATAAAAAACATAAATGAAAAGCGACGTACTAAAAAGAAATTTAGAATATACATAACAACTGAAGGATTTTAGTACTTACCCAGAATATGGAATACTTGTTACAAATCAATAAAAGAGTGACAACACCATAGAAAATTAACAAAACAAAACACAGGAAAGTTGCAGAAGATATAATTCAAATAAAAATATGCTCAACTCCACTATTAACCAAAGAAATAAAAATTGAACCAATAATATGATTCCATTCTTTGCCCATGAGATTCTTGCAAAGTTTGGAGGACAGTTTAGCAATATGTTTCTGTTAATATTTTATTTATTAGATACAGGATCTTGCTTTGTTGCCCAGGCTGGAGTGCATTGGTGTGATCATAGCTCACTGTAACCTTGAACTCCTGGGCTGAAGTGATCCTCCTGCCTCAACTGCCCAAGTAGTTGGGGGAGCATCACCATGCCCAGCTAATTTTTTTTTTTTTTTTTTTTTTAGAGACAGAGCCTCATTATGTTGCTCAGGTTGATCCCAAACTCCTGGGTTCAAGTGATCCTCCCACCTCAGCCTCCCAAAATGTTGGGATTATAGGTGTGAGCTACTGTGCCAGGCCTTAAATTTTTTTTTGAGATGGAGTCTCACACTATTGCCCAAGCTGGGGTGCAGTGGTGCCATCTTAGCTCACTGCAACCTCCACCTTCCGAGTTCAAGCAATCTTTGTGCCTCAGCCTCCCAAGTAAGCTGAGATTACAGGTGTGTACCACCACACCTGGCTAATTTTTGTATTTTTAGTAGACATGGGGTTTCATCATGTTGGCCAGACTGGTCTTGAACTTCCAACTTCAGGTGATCTGCCCACCTCGGCCCTCCAAAGTGCTGGGATTGTAGGAGTGAGCCACAGCGCCCAATGTTTTTATTATTATTATTATTTTTGAGACAGAGTCTCACTCTGTCGCCCAGGCTGGAGTGCAGTCGTGCAATCTCAGCTCACTGCAGCCTCGACCTCCCAGATTCAAATGATTTTCCCACCTCAGCCCCATGAGTAGCTGGGACTACAGGTGTGTACCACCATGCCCGGCTAATTTTTGTATTTTTTGTAGAGATAGGGTTTTACCATGTTGGCCAGGCTGGTCTTGAACTCCTGACCTCAGGTGATCTGCCTGCCTTGGCCTCCCAAAGTGCTGGGGTTACAGGCATGAGCCACTGCATCTGGCCTTAAAAATTGTAAATAAACAAAACCTGTGGTCCACTTCTTCATTTTTACCACGGAGAACACTTGTGTATATGTACAAGGCCTCTCGAGGCATGGTTTTTTTTTGTTTGTTTGTTTGTTTTTTTTTTTTTTTTTGAGACGGAGTTTCGCTCTTTGTTGCCCAGGCTGGAGTGCAGTGGCAGTGGCAGTGGCATGGTCTTGGCTCACTGCAACCTCTGCCTCCCAGGTTCAAGTGATTCTCCTGTCTCAGCTTCCCGAGTAGCTGGGATTACAGGTGCCCGCCACCATGCCTGGCTAATTTTTGTATTTTTAGTAGAGATGGGGTTTCACCATGTTGGCCAGGCTGGTCTCGAATGCCTGACCTCAGGTGATTTGCCCGCCTTGGCCTCCCGAAGTGTTGGGATTACAGGCGTGAGCCACCATACCCAGCCAAGGGATTGTTTTTAATAGTGAAAAAAATAATGTTAAAATGTCAACTTCCATTAATAGAGCAATGGTCACAACATGGAGAGACAGGCCAATATCATGCAAGTTAAAAAAGTGTGATCCTACTCACGAGGCTGAGTCAGGAGGATGGCTTGCGTCCAAGAGTTCCAGGCTGCAGTGTGCCACTGCACTCCAGCCTGGGCAACAGAGAGAGGCCCTGTCTTTAAAAAACACCAAAGACCAAAAAACTTAAAGAAAGTGAGATCACGCTCTAAGTGATACATGATACATCTAAAGATGTACTGAGTGAAAGAAACACATAGCAAAACAATATGTATAATGTGATATCATTTATGAAGAAAAATCAGGAAAAAATATTTCTCACAGATCCATAAATATGAATGAATGTAAAATATTACTAAAAGATTGGGAAGGTCAAATACAAAAATGTCAACAGTGTTTACATCTAAAGAGTGGAGGAAGGGGACTGGAGTTGGGAATGACGCAATAACCTAGTCTAAAAGGAGTTTTAGCCTGGTCTGTAACTTTACATTTTATTCCAAATATATCCAGGTATTACCTGTAGAATTCAAAATTAATTAAAACCGTTATAAAAAGAGATAAAACAAGATCTATGGGCTGGGTAAAACTGGTGTGTCTAAGCAGCCGCTGCCTATCCCCTCTCCCCAGCTTCCATAGCCTTCTGGGGGGTGCCTCTTTCTCTCCAACCACACACACAGGAAATCTGGCTGAAATCTCAACTGAATTGTTTCCTAAACAGCACTAAGAAGGAACAAGCTGTTTTGCAAGCAGTAGCAGAAGAGGGTCCGTTATCCCACCAGCAGTTGGGCTTCACCCTGGAGGTGGGGATATTTGGGAAATCTAAGTGGGCAGAAGAGAGGGCAGTGGGGTGTGTGTGTGTGTTGGATGCGGGGAGCTCTCTCAAATGACTATAGTCTTGAGATGTAGCAGTTCCAGCAGTGCCCTCCAGAGGGTACCCCCAGGAAGGGGAGCTGGCAGGTAACTTACAGGGGGCAAGGCTTATTTGAAATCCCTCCCACCCCCTGGAGCTGCATTCTCCTAGTTACTCTGCATGCTGAGAAGCCCTTTGAGCCTCAGACACACCTGGCCCGACAAATAGGGCCTAGATAAGGGAATGACAGAGGTGCAGACAGGAGAGGCTGACCCCCTTGGGGTGACCTCAGGTGGGTCATTATCAATTGGTTGGAAACATGTCAAGTCACAGCACATCTCCAGCCCTGGCACACACTTGTGCACCCCCAGACCCACCCCTGGGCCAAAGGCAGGGGCTTTGGGGAATCTACATCTTGAGAGTGTTCTCACCTCTATATGTGGGTGGAGCACTCAGGGAGTTTAAATGTCATTGTTGGAAAAGTATTTTCAAACATCCCTGGCCTGATTGCTGCCTGTGAGGAAGCAGAGCAAGCCTCTTTACAGGTGAATCACTGACATGCTGCCTGCCAGGTCTCCGTGTCTGGGCCTGCCTTTCCAGTGCCCTGTCCACACTGCAGCCCGAGCGGGTGAGCTCTCTAAAGTAACTTGGACCATGCACTCCTGCTTCACACACCTCATGACTCCCTGGGGCTTCAGGACAATAATTTCTCAGTAGGTCTGTGAATATGTTGTATCCTGGGCCTCTGCCTGGCCCACCAGCCTCACCCTGTCCACCCTCTCCCTGTGTTGGAACTGAGTGAGGCCAACAGTGTCATTCTCTGGGCCCAGAATGCTCTTCCTTCTCTGTGTCTACTTGGTCAGCTTTGAGACATTCTTCAAGACAGTCTGCAGAATCACCTCCTCAAGAAAGCCTTCCTTGACCTCCCCCAGTTGATCCAAGGCTCTTTGCTGCTCCCTAAGATCCCTGCATGGGCTCTTGGGGTGCCATTTGTTTGCCTTTCTGCCCCCCTCTGTGAGCTCCTTGAGGATAAGGCTCATGCTCTGCCCAGTGCCCGGTGCAGCACCTGACAAGGGCTCAGTAAATACTTGTTGAAGAAATCATTGAATGAAAGGTCAGGAACAGGTGTCCAGGGGCTACTGGGTAAAGAGCACTGGTTTGGAAGTCAGGGGACCTGGCATGGAGATTATTCTGAACTGTGCCACACTGTCGACCTTGGTCAAGTCATTTCCTTCCCTGGGCTCCTTCTTTCTCAGCTCTGCAATAAGGGGCTTGCATTAAATGTCTCTCCCCTCTTGAGACTTGACAATTCCCTTAGAAGAGGCAAAGGACACTCAAGGTTAACAAGGGTGACAGGGGACAGGCACTCTCATGCATGGCTGATGGGAGGATGAGGTATAATCTTCAGCAGGCCATTTGACTATCAATATTAAAAAGCCCTAAAACACACATACCCAAATATGCAGGAATTTTACTTCTTGCCTAAGGAAATAACTGAAGATGTGGTTAGAGATTTAACTCCATGGATGCTTATCCTAGTACTACTTATAATAATGAGAATCAGAACCCTAAGAATCTAACAAGATAGAATTAGTGACTAAATCATATAAAATAGTTATATGAAATATTATACAGACATAAAAATGAAGCAAACCTATGTTTATTGACACAGGGAGATGCCCAGACTAAAATTGTTAAGTACCAAAAGAAGATGGTAAAACAATATTTAAAGTTCTTCTTATCAATATTTAAAAATATATGTCTACATATAGGATATCAAAATCTTAAAAGAGGTATTGGTGAGTGGTGAGATTATGGGCAGTTATTTTCCTTCCTACTGTTTATTTATGTGAAGACAATGATAAACCTTGAAAGAAAAAAAAGTACCCACAATCTCACTTGATGTTAAGTAATTTTGATTTATTTTTATTTTTGCATACTCATATTCTCAAACTTTTCATCAATGAAAATTATATTATTTAAAGGATTGAAAAATCATTTCCAAAAGCCCATAAAATTCTAGAGCCTGATTCACAAAGAGCCACTTGACCAACTGCACACACAGCAAGTCACTGGCAGGGCAAAAACTGGGTTCCCCTTCCCAGCAGGGGACAGAATCCCTGGACACACTGGGAAGATGTTCTGGATGTTGCTGTCCCTTGTCCCTTGGCCCAGAGGTGGTCTGGGCATAGAAGACAAGAGTGGGCTGGTTGCGGTGGCTCATGCCTGTAATCCCAGCACTTTGGGAGGCCAAGGTGGGCAGATCACAAGGTCAGGAGTTTGAGACCAGCCTGGCCAACATGGTGAAACCCCATCTCTACTAAAAACACAAAATATTAGCTGGGTGTGGTGGCAGGCACCTGTAATCCCAGCTACTTGGGAGGCTGAGACAGGAGAATTGCTTGAACCCGGGAGGCAGATGTTGCAGTGAGCCGAGATCACATCACTGTACTCCAGCTCAGCTGACAGTACGAGACTCCGTCTCAAAAAAAAAAAAAAAGAAGAAGAGTGGGTGGCATGTTGCAGGAAGCCAGGGACCCCAAACAGAGGGACTGGCTGATGCCATGGCAGAAGAACATAAATTGTGAAGATTTCATGGACATTTATTAGTCACCCAAATTAATACTTTTATAATTTCTTACACCTGTCTTTACTGCAATCTCTGAACATAAATTGTGAAGATTTCATGGACACTTATCACTTCCCCAATCAATACCCTTGTGATTTCCTATGCCTGTTTTTACTGTAATCTCTTAATCCTGTCATCTTCTTTGTAAGCTGAGGAGGATATATGTTGCCTCAGGACTCTGTGATGATTGTGTTAACTGCACGAATTGTTTATAGGGCAGGTGTGTTTGAACAATATGAAATCTGGGCATCTTGCAAAAAGAACAGGATAAGAGCAATCTTCAGGGAACAAGGGAGATAAGACTTAGAGCCTGACTGCCGGTGAGCCAGGTGGAACAGAGCCATATTTCTCTTTTTTCAAAAGCAAGTAGGAGAAATATCTCTGAATTCTTTTTCTCAGCAAGGAACATCCCTGAGAAAGAGAATGCACCCTGAGGGTAGGTCTATAGACGGCCCCTTAAGGTGACCACCTTTTACGGTCGAAGCTGAAGGGATGAAATAAGCCCGGGTCTCCTGTAGCGCTCCCAGGCTTATTAGGATGAGGAAATTCCCGCATAATAAATTTTGGTCAGACAGGTTGTCGGCTCTCAAACCCTGTCTCCTGATAAGATGTTATCAATGACAATGCACCGAAACTTCATTAGCAATTTTAATTTTGCCCCATCCAGTGGTCCTGTCACCTCACCCTGCCTCCATTTGCTTGGTGACATTTTACCTTGTGGAGTACGTGAGCTCTGTGACCCACACCCTATTCATTCACTCCCTCCCCTTTTGAAAATCGCTAATAAAAACTTGCTGGTTTTATGGCTCGGGGAGCATCACGGAACCTGCCGACAAGTGATGTCTCCTCCGGACGCCCAGCTTTAAATTTCTCTCTCTTGTACTCTTTCCCTTTATTTCTCAAAC